>NW_026623056.1:13853400-14153400 GCF_023065955.2 Ursus arctos | reverse complement strand
GCATAATGTATAGAAGTGTCAAATCATTATGTTGTACATCAGAAGAAGAAGAAGAAGAACAAGAACAAGAAGAAGAAGAACAAGAACAAGAAAATTTTTAAATAAAAGCAGCAAGAAAAAAAGCAAATAGTTACATATAATCAAAACCCTATAACACCATCAGCTGACTTTTGAGCAGAAATTTTGCAGACAGAGGGGGTGGCATGATATATTTAAGATGCTAAAACAAAAAAGACCTACAAGCAAGAATGTCTACCTGGTAAGGTTATAGTTCAGAACTGAAGGAGAGATAGAGTTTCCCAGACTAACAAAAGTTAAAGGAGTTCATCACTATTAAACCAGCCTTACAAGAAATGTTAAAGGGACTTCATTAAGTGAAAAAGAAAAGGCAATAGCTAGAAGTAGAAAATTATGAACAGAAAAAATTTCACTGGTTAAAGCAAACATATAGTAAAGGTAGTGGATCAATTACTTATAAAGCTAGTATGAAAGTTAAAAGACAAAAGTAGTAAAATCAATTATATCTACAAAAACTAGCAAGGGATACACAAAATAAAAACATGTAAAATATGATATCATATACATAAAAAGTGGAGGAGAGCATTAAAATGTTGTAAGAATGTATTCAAATTTAAGCAACCATTAAATCAATATAGACTTCTATATAGATAGGAGATTATGTATGAACCTCGTGGTAACTACAAACCAAAAATCTATAATAGATGTATAAAAAATAAGGAGAAAGGAATCCAAGCATAACATTAAAGGAAATCATTGAATCACAAAGGAAAAGATCAAGAAAAGAAGAAGAGAAGATTTAGAAACCAATCAGAAAATAATTAGCAAAATGGCAATAAGTACATACAATAAATACTTTAAATGTAAATGGACTAAATGCTCCAATCAAAAGACATAGGGTGATTGAATGGGTAAAAAAACAAGATCCATATATATGCTGCTCACAAGAGATTCACTTCAGACTTAAAGACACAAACAGACTGAAAGTGAAGAGATGGTAAAAGATATTCCACACAAATCGAAGAGAAAATTATATCAGACATATAGACTTTAAAACAAAGACTGTAATAAGAGACAAAGAAGGGCATTACACACTGATAAAGGGATCAATCCAACAAGAGGATGTAACAATTGCAAATATCTATGCACCCAACATAGGTGCACCTAAATATATAAAGCAAATATTAACAGACATAAAGAGAGAAATTGACAATAATACAATAATAGTAGGAAACTTTAACACTTCACTTATATCAATGGATAAATCATCCAGACAGAAAATCAATAAAGAAACAGTGGCTTTGAATGACACGTTAGACCAGATGGACTTAACAGATACACACTAAACATTCCATCCAAAAACAGCAGAACACACATTCTTTTCAAGTGCACATGGAATACTCCCCAGGACAGATCACATATTAGGCCACAAAATAAGTCTCAATAAATTTAAGAAGACTGAAATCATATCAAGCATTTTTTCTTACCATAATGGTATGAAACTAGAAATCAGTTATATATATATATATATATATATATATATATATATATATATACACACACACACACGTGTGTGTGTGTGTGTGAGAGAGAGAGAGAGAGAACATGGTTGAAATATGTATATGTATCGTATATGGTTGAAAAAACCATCATATATACGTTATATATATATATGTGTATATATATGTATACATAGTTGAAAAAACACAAGTACATGGTAGCTAAGCAACATCTTACTAAACAAAAAGAGTCAAATGAAGAAATCAAAGAGGAAATTTTTAAAAATACCTTGAAACATATGAAAATGAAAACACATGATTCAAAATCTTTGGGACACAGAAAAAACAGTTCTGAGAGGCAAATTTATAGAAACAGGCCTACCTCAAAAAACAAGAAAAATCTCCAACAGTCTAACCTCACACCTAAAAAAAAAACTAGAAAAAGAAGAACAAAGAAAGCTCAAAGTTAGTAGAATGAAAGAAATAATAAAAATCAGAGCAGAAATAAATGAAAGACTATAAAGACAGTTAAAAAATCAAAGAAACAAAAAACTGGTTATTGGAAAAGATAAATAAAATTGATAAACCTTTAGCTAGACTCGTCAAGAAAAAAAAAACAGAAAGGACTCAAATAAATAAAATCAGATATAAAAGAGAAGTTACAACCAACACCACAGAAATCCAAAGGATTATAAAAATCTACTATGAAAAATGATATGCCAGCAAGTTGGATAACCTAGAATAAATGGATAGATTCCTAGAAACATACAATCTTCCAAAACTGAATCAGGAAGAAATAGAAAATCCAAACAGACCAATTATTAAGAATAAAATTGAATCAGTAATCAAAAATCTCCCAATAAACAGAAGTCCAGGACCAGATGGCTTCCCAGGTGAATAATACCAAACATTTAAAGAAGAGTTAATACCTGTATTTCTCAAACTATTCCCAAAAAATAGAAGATGAAGAAATGCTTCCAAATTCATTCTACAAAGCCAGTATTACCCTAATATCAAAATCAGACAAAAATGCTACAAAAGAAATTACAGACCAATAGCCCTGAAAAACATAGATGCAAAAATCCTCAACAAAATATTAGCAAACTAAATTCAAAATATATTAAAAGGATTAATCACCCTAATCAAGTGGGATTTATTCCAGGAATGTAAGAATGGTTCAATATCCACAAATCAATCAATATGCTACATCATATCAACAAAATGAAGGATAAAAATTATATGATCATCTCAATAGATGCAGAAAAAGTATTTGACAAAATTCAACACCTGTCAGGATAATAACTCTCGATGGGTATAGAGGGAACATGCCTCAACATAATAAAGGCTATATATGACAAACCCACAGTAACATCATACTCAATGACGAAAAGCTAAAAGCTTTTCCTCTAAAGTTAGGAACAAGACAAGGATATCCACTCTTACCACTTCTATTCAACATAGTACTTTAAGTTCCACCCACAGAAATTAAACAAGAAATAGAAATAAAAGGTATCCAAATTCATAAGAAGCAAAACTGTCACTATTTGCAGATGACATGATACTATATATAGACAACCCTAAAGACTCCACCAAAAAACTGAGCTAATAAATGAATTCAGTAAAGTTGCAAGATACAATATTAATATACAGAAATCTGTTATGTTTCTACACACTAAAAATGAACTAGCAGAAGGAGAAATTAAGAAAACAATTGCACCAAAAAGCATAAAACATGTAGGAATAAACTTAACCAAGAAAGTGAAAAACTTGTACTGTGAAAACTATAAAACACTGATGAAAGAATTTGAAGATGACACAAATAAATGGAAAGATATACCATGCTCATGGATTGGAAGAATTACTATCATTAAAATGTCCATACTACCCAAAGCAATCTACAGATTCAATGAAATCCCTATCAAAATACCAATAGTATTTTTCACAGAACTAGAAGAAATAATCCTAAAATTTATATGGAACCACAAAAGAACCCAAATAGCCAAACAGTCCTGAAGAAGAAGAACGAAGCTAGAGGTATTGAAATCCCAGATTCCAAATCATACTACAAAGCTATACTGACCAAAACAGTATGTATAGGAATCGCACAAAAATAAATGCATAAATCAATGGAACAGAGAGCCCAGAAATAAATCCACATTTTTATGGCCAATTAATCTATAGTAAAGGAGATAAGAATATACAATGAGGAGAAAACTGTTTCTTCAATACATGGTGTTTGGAAACACTGGACAGCTAAGTGCAAAAGAATGAAATTGGACCACTTACTAACACCATATACAAAAACAAAGTCAAAATGGATTAAAGAGGGGCACATGGGTGGCTCAGTTTTTTATGTGACTGGCTCTTGATTTCGGCTCACGTCATGACCTCACGGTCCTGGGATTGAGATCTGTGTCAGGCTCCTTGCTCAGTGGGGAGTCTGCTTGAGGATTCTCTCTCCCTGTTTCTTTGCCCCTCCCCCCACTCATGCACATGCACACACACACACACACACACACACACACACTCGCTCTCTCTCTCAAATAAATCAATAAATCCTTTTAAAAAATGGATTAAAGACCTAAACGTGAGACCTGAAACCATAAAACTCCTAAAAGAAAACATAGGTATCCTGAAACCAATATTATATTATGTGTTAACTATAATTTAAATAAAAGTTTGAAAAAAGAAACATAGATAAACTCTTGGACGTTGGGCTTAGAAATATATTTCTGGATCAGTCTCCTCAGGCAAGGGAAACAAAAACAAAAAATAAATAATTGGGAGACTACATCAAACTAAAAAGCTTTTGCAGAGTGAAAGAAACCATCAACAAGATAAAAGGCAGGCTACTGAATGCGAGGAGATATTTACAAATTATACATCTGATAAGAGTTAATATCCAAAGTATATGAAGAACTCTTACAACTCAATAGCAAATGAACAATTGATTAAAAAATGGGCAGAGGACCTGAATACATATTTTTCCAAAGAAGATGTATAGATGGCCAACAGATACATGAAAGATGCTCAACATCACTAATCAGAGAAATGCAAATCAAAACCACAATTAGATATGCACCTCACACCAGTCAGAATGGCCAATATCAGAAAGATAAGAAAGAACAAGTGTTGGCAAAGATGTGGAAAAAAAAGAACACTTGTGCACTGTTGGTGGGAATCTAGACTTGTGCAGATGTTCTGGAGAATGGTATGGAGGTTTCTCAAAAAATTTAAGCTAGAAATACTATATGACCCAGTAATTCCAGTTCTGTGTATTTACCTAAAGAAAACAAAAACACTAGTTTGAAAAGATACATGCACCCCTATATTTATTGCAGCATTATTTACAATAGCTAAGACATGGAAGCAACTTAAGTGTGTATCAATACATGAATGGATAAAGAAGATGTGGTGTATATACACATAGGATATTACTCAGCCATAAAAAGAATGAAAGCTTGCCATTTACAACAACATGGATGGGTCTAGATGGTTATGTTAAATGAAATAAGATAAAGACAAATACCATGTGATTTCATTTATATGTGGAACCTACAAAAACAAAACAAACACATGAACAAACAAAAACCAAGCACACACATAAATACAGAGAACAAACTGGTGATTGCCAGAGGGGAAGAGGGTAGGGGAACGGGCAAAATAGGTGAAGGGGATTAAGAGGTACAAACTTCCAGTTTTAAAATAAGTAAGTCACAGGGATGAAAAGTACACCATAGGGACTATATCAGTAAGACTGTAATAACTTTGTATGGTGACAGATGGTAACTATACATTTTGTGGTGAGCACGCATAATGTACATAATGTTGAACTGTTATGCTATACAACTGAAACTACTATTGTATGTCAACTATACCTCAATTAAAAATTTTAAAAATTCTATAAAGAACAACAAAAAGTCTCTTTTTTATTTATATTTTGCCAATGTTATCACCCTTATTTTTGCATTTTCCAGGGCTTTTTTTTGTCCTTCATTTTATCACTATCCTTTATCTTTTTACTTTAGGTGTGTCTCTTATGAACACTGAATAGTTTGATTATATTTTGAGACCCAATATGAAAATAGTTGTTGTTTAATGGTGTTTAGCTCAGATTTATTGTAATAACTGGTAACATTAGGTCTAGCTTCTGTCATTTTATTTTGTATTTTTTATGTTTCTTTTATATAGCTTTATAATATTGCTCAGATTTTGTTGAAATGATCTTTATATTTAATTTTTATATTTGTGTCACATTTCTAAACCATATTAATAACAATTAAATCATTCCATTTGCTCAAATATTAATTGATCATTAACTATGTATCACATAGGTAGGGTGAATCCTGCACTAAATAAAACAGACATGGTCCTTGCTTTTAGGGAATTTTTCTTCTTAGAAGGTGAAAAGCAGCCATAGACAAATATTCAGGAAGAAGTTCAGTCAGTAGTAATTACTACATAGGGAAGCAAAGAAGGGTATCTACTTTAAATTGGGAAGGCAGGCAGTTCACTCTTAAGAGCTGAAACCCATTTGATGAGAAAAGAGTAACATAAAGATCAAAAATGATCTTCCTGATATTGGGGAGAGGAAAGAAAGCCCTAGTGCAAACACTCTGAGGTGGGAAAGAGTTGCTGAGCTTTAAAAATGGAAAGAAACTGTAGTGTATTAGGTGAGAAAGGGATAAAAAGTGACAGTTACCAGATAGATAGGATCTTGTAAGCCACAATAAGGAGTGTGGATTTTAAGTGTAATGCAAAGCCACTGGAGAGTTTTAAACTGTGGATTTTGTTTCTGTTTCTGTTTTTGTTGTGGGGCAGGAGTAACATAATCTGATTTTCTATTGTAAAAGGTTCCTCTGCTGCTGTATAGGAATCTATTCTAGAAGAAACAAGAGCATCCCCTCGTCAGGTCATGGAGATGGAGAGAGGTCACCAGATTTGGGGCATGTTTTGGTTACTGAGATCACAGGATTTGCTAAGGACTGCATTAGGGGTGGAGGGGTGTAAGGGCAAGAGCAGAATTAAATAGAATATTTCGATTTTTATTTTCAGCAATTGGGTAGCAGTGATGGTGTTTACTTAAATGCAAATGCCTCGGGGAGGGGCCGTTTGATAGATGGTAGAAGAATTATGAGTCCTGTTTTGACTAATTTAAAATGCTCATTAGTTGTCCACGGGTGATGTCTAGTAGTCATTTGGGTTTACAAGTTTAGGGTCCTGCCGAAAATTCAAAGCAGCAGTTGAGACAGGGTGTACTGTGTATAATTGAAGAGAGAGGTTGCCTAGGAAACCCTGGGGCACTCCAATAGCAGGAAGTTATGCAATTCTATTTACAGGATATAATATAAACTCCAAATTTCTGGCCTATTGGTCAATGTTTTCTACCTTTCTAGGACTGAGACAGTTTTTTAATTCTTAATTTATATATCTTTGTTTATTTCAAAGGGAATTTAGAAAGGAGCATTAAATACTTAGGTTCAAATAATTAAAAGTCAAGTGTAGAACTGTTAATTACTCAGACTTTTAGGAAGTCATCCGAATGATTGCTATCCACACAATAAATATACCAAATGGAAAGTTTCTTGAAGAAATGAGTTTTTTGTCTATTACCCACAAAAGTGTGTCACATGGGCTTTGCTTCAAAGAAGAGGTTCAGGGTAAATCTGTTGAACATGTGAATGAAGGGTTCAGTGCATAAAACTTCAACCTTCTTTGTGTCAAGTTCTTCTAGTTAAATTCTTCAACAGAACATGCAAAGACAAGAAGGTCTTTAGAGCATACTCGTTTTCACCAACTACTAGTTGAGTGACCATGAGCTAGTTACCTAATTTCTCTTCTTTAGTGAGACAGTAATAATGGTTTAATACTACAACTAATATTAGTAATTTAACACACTAGTAATAAAAATAATAGGGGCAGTAATAACCATCTTTCTGCTTGTATGTAAAGCTTGAAAGCAACAATGTCTGTAAAGCATTTAGCACAGTGCCTGGCGTAAAAGAGGAGTTAATAGATAGTGATTCCCAGAGCTCTGCCCTAAGCCCCAGCTCTTCTGGCAGAAAACCTGAGGCCCCAGGTGACTAGAGCAGAGTAAGTTGAGGAGATATATATATATATATATATCTCAATGGACATCTGGGCTCTTTCCATAGTTTGACTATTGTGGACATTGCTGCTATGAACATTGGGATGCAGGTGCCCCTTTGGATCACTACATTTGTAATTTTGGGGTAAATACCTAGTAGTGCAATTGCTGGGTCATAGGGGAGCTCTATTTTAACTTCTTGTAGAACCTCCATACTGTTTTCCAGAGTGGCTCCACCAGCTTGCATTCCCACCAACAGTGCATGCTTGCTAACAGTTCCTGAGTTGATCATTTTAGCCATTCTGACTGGTGTGAGGTGGTATATCCTTGTGGTTTGTTCACATTTATAGCCATAGCTTATAGAACAGTGCCCAACACAGATAGGTATTTAATAGACATATCTAAATATCTGTAGGAAAATGAAATGCTAATTGATGCCAACATCACTTCTTCTTATGTTCTTGGTCATTTTTCATGGAAATCCCAATGCTGAAAGCTTAAATGTGGTGTTAATAAGGTATTTTCATTACCACCTCTTGAGAGTGTATCTACTCCCTCTCTACTACTGCACCAATCACAAAATACACTACTTAGAGTTTAAAATTTCTACAAATGTAATATTTCCCAACAGAAACGGCCATCTTTTAGATAATTATCATTATTTTAGCATCACCTAATTTATTCTTTAACAAAACTTTTCCTCATTAAATTTTCCTCAAAGATCTGAACATTTCTTAGTGAACACCATCCTTGGGGATAAAATAAGGGAAAAGAAAACATCCACAAATCCATTTGGGTGTCACTGAAGCTCACATGGGAAGTAAATATCCCATTATTTACCATATTCTTAAAACTGTATCTGGAAAACCACATGCAATTTTTGGCTATGTGTGTGGGGGGATACACACACACACACACACACACACACACACACACACACACTTACACATACAGAGATTGCTAATTTGGAAAGAATCCAAAAGGTAGTAATAGTGACAAAAGGCTTGGAAAACATACCATTAAAAAGACTCTAAGAGAATGGAGCCTGAACTGCCAAGAGATCAGATAACTGATGGAGGCAGAGAAGATTTTAAAATACCATGAGGCAAGGAAATCTTCTAAAAGGAAATGGAGTTATTTTTTCTCAGTCTAGACAGTTATATTAATAGTTTTGAAAGGACAATTAAATTATGAACCATGCAAAACACATTATGCCCAATATGTTCAACCAGAAAATGTAGCACAAGTGGGAAAAATGGTAAGATAACACTGGAGGACTTGGGATGTTGCCATGGTCCTTCTAAATATCTCAGGCAATGGCTTCTGAATCCAATAGAAATCTTTCAGATCTAAATGCTGAGCAGGTGCTGCTGCATGCGAATTGGCACAAATGGACAGAATGCCAATCCATTTATTTAAAAAACTTATCGTTATCCTTCTATGCCCAAATACATGAGAAAGAAGAACAAACATAAGAAGACTCCATTTTTACCCACTGAAGGGCTCTTGTTTGGGGAAGGAGAATGTATACACAAATACCAAATAAAAGTTACAATAGTTGGGGGAGGGGAGGACTTGCTGAATATGGAAGAAGCCAATCTCAAGGTTTTGAATTTGAATCCTAGTTACAGTATTGCTTAAAGCAGTCACCCCAAGGGTCTGACCAGGACAAGTGAGCAGCCAGTTGGAATCACCTCTTAAAATCTTGCCCCAGTAGATATGATCAATGGGAGATTCCACTTGTCCTATGGGTGTTTCTTCAACACCCCTAACATTTTAATGAAGAGTAAACATGTAGCCAACCACTTGCTGTAAAATATTAGGATGACTGTATGCCTTTTCCTCTTAGCCTTTATCTTGGTGGTTTAGTGTTGAGAAGCTGGTGGTTTAGGGGTGACTGGGTGGCTTAGTCAGTTAAGCATCTGCCTTTGGCTCAGGTCATGATCCCAGGGAATTGAGCCCTGCATCGGAGGCTGCTTCTCTCTCTGCCTCTGCCCCTCAACCCCTCTCATGCTTTCTCTCTTTCGTTCACTCACTCTCTCTCGCAAATAAATAAAATCTTAATAAAAAAAAAAAAAAAGAAGCTGGCGGTTTAGTGTGGACAAAGCTGATACCCAGATTTACCAGCCAAGCCTTCAGCTTTCTTTTCCAACTCTTGTTCTCCCTCCACCATCGTCTTTTATGATTTCCCCCCAAACTTTACTCTAACTGCCTGGGGATATTCACTGTTCTCCAAGCATGCCCTCATCCTCTCCTCATTCTATGCCAGTGTTAATGGCATCTCTACCCACACATGCTCCTGTCCTCCCCAACTTCTTTATGTCCTAGTCATCTATAAAAGCCCTGCTGAGACCCTGTCTCTTCCGTGAGTCACCTAATCTCACCTTCCCTTATTCTTCCCTAGACTTATCTTTATACCTTAAACCTGGACTGTAATGTTTATTTTTGTTTCCTGCCTACTGGCTTGTAAATTCCTAGAACTCAATTACTGTTCTTTATTCCCTGTTATATTTTTCACACTGCCTAACAAAGTGCCTAGAACGAAGTAGTTATCCAATAAATGTCATCAGATTACATTAGTAATGAGAGGAGACTGTCATTAATTAGGAAATGGCAACAAGTGAAAAAATATGCCCAGTTAGAAGAGCCTCCTAAGACCACGGTATAATTTTCTAATGTTTATACTGTTTGGGGAGTACAGCAAGTAATGCATATGTATTTTATAAACTGGAAAAGGAAAATTTGAGAAAAGGAAAACATACCACTATTACTCCACTATTTAGAGACAACTACTGCTAACATTTTAATTTGTAAATTTCCTCGTAGTTTTTTTTAAAGGATTTTATGTAGTTGTTATTATACTCTGTCCATGTATCTGTTTTCCTGTAAAGGCTACTAAAAGCTTTTCATGAGTACTTTTAATTACAGTATCTAATCCTATTGTTAAAACATATTTTACTTAATCATTTTCCACTTGTTGGACATTTAAGATGGTTCTCAACTTTTTTTCCAACTAACATAATTCAGCATTGAATACCTCTGAGCAAAAGGAGTTGCCTACCCATCTTTTTACAAAATAGTGTTTAAGGGGCATTTAAACTAGTTTTGCTATAAATACTCTAGTTTGATCTTTTAATGAATACCAGTATTTTTTGTTTTCCTCAGCCCTGCTGAGATAATTTCCTGTCTGTCAAATCTCTGCTGCCCTGTTGACATCACTTATATTCTCGGCATTTTATACTGTCCAGGTCATTACTCAATCCCTCTCTCTGGCTGCCTGGATACATTCTGACAGATGCTTTCTAATGAAGCTGGACATACTCCACGTTCTCTAGTCACTACCTCTTAATTGATGGGATTTGGGGAAGACTTTCAAATGGTTCACAGTCTTAGTTACTGTATAGATTATAAATAGTTTTACTTACTTAAAAACCTTATCTTTTCAAAGTTTTGAACATTAAAGCAATTTCACATGCATAATCTTGTGCATTCTTATAAAAAATAACAAGCAGGGGCGCCTGGGTGGCACAGCGGTTAAGCGTCTGCCTTCGGCCCAGGCCGTGATCCCGGCATTATGGGATCGAGCCCCACATCAGGCTCCTCCACTAGGAGCCTACTTCTTCCTCTCCCACTCCCCCTGCTTGTGTTCCCTCTCTCGCTGGCTGTCTCTATCTCTGTCGAATAATAATAAAAAAACAAAAACAAAAACAAAAAAAAAACAAGCAAATAGTATTAGCACTTTACAGATGAGGAATCTGAGATCCTGAGAAGCCAAGAAAAAACTATTGTTTTCTTATTGTGGTTATAACAAGTTACCACAAACCTAGCTGCTTAACACAAATTTATTATATTATAATTCTGGAGATCTCAGTGGGCTAAAATCAAGATGTAGTAAGGCTATATTCCTTTCTGGAGGCTCAGAGAAGAATCTCTTTTTTTGTCTTTTCCAGCTTCTAGATGCTGCCCACATTCCTTGGCTTTTGGCCTCTTCCTTAACCTTCAAAGCCAGAAATAGTAGGCTGAGTCTTTCTCATATCACATCACTCTGACACTGACTCTCCTGATTTCTCTTTCTCACTTAGAACGACACTTGTGATTACTTTGGGCTTGCTAAGATAATACAAGATGAATTCCTCTTAAGATCCTTAACCTAATCACATCTGCAAGGGTATTTTTTTTTCCATTTTATTTTTTTGTTTTTTGCTGTAACATATTTACAGGTTTGGGGATTTGATTGTAGACATCTTTGAGGGGCAATTATTCTGGCTAACACAACTACTCACAATACAAGTAAAATCTATAGAAGTAATGTGATGTTATTACATCGCATTAAGCAAAGTGATTTGAAATCC
Organism: Ursus arctos; assembly: GCF_023065955.2. NCBI lineage: Eukaryota > Metazoa > Chordata > Mammalia > Carnivora > Ursidae > Ursus > Ursus arctos. The sequence goes on along the minus strand of NW_026623056.1, from coordinate 14,141,443 downwards.
CTATAATTTAATGACCATAAAAGCTACAATGCATATACCTGCTTAGAAAAGTCATTCTTATGTAAGTGTGTATTTGTGACACAAGTGTAGGTTTCACTTGCCATATATTAATTTATTTGCCCAAGTTGAAATTTATATTTATTCAATTTGGATAACTGCTTTTCCTATTGTATGGTAAATCTGAAACTGCTGTGTCTCTAAATGTACCCAATAAAGGATTTTTAAAAATTACATCCTAATTGTAAAAACATGCTTACTGTTCACACATTGGTGTGGATTAATTAGTGTAATTAGTCTTGTGTATATAACCATTGCCCAAAATGTCCCCGACAGCTAAAAAGCAACCAGCCACATAACGTCTTGTGGACAGCTTTGCATGTAAGGGCCAGGCAACTGGTGATTTACTTTTTTGCATGGTTGTCAGAAAAACAACCAAAACTCTGGCACTTCAGATTTCGCATTCTGAAAATGAAGACAGATTATAATACATTTCTACATTAACTTAGCTTTCACCCGTGAATTAAATGCTTTAGTGGGTGTTTGGATAAATATGGAGTTACTTCTTATCCAGAGTGAACACCACTATGGCTAAATGTGAAATGAAAATAATTTCAAAGCTTGTTGTGTATCAATGTCTCTTACTCTGGGTATTTTTAAAGTATCTGTTCTTTTTTTATGTGAATTTTTGGAAATGTAGTAGAACAGGGGGTCACTCTTGGTGAGGGTCCCATGAAGTAGGAGATTACAGTTGCTATATAATTTTACTTTTAAAGCTCACACCACCCATCTCAGACTTTATGGGAAAGCCAAAAGAAAGTAAGCATGATAGATAAAGCCTTCAATAAAATGGTATGAATGATAATTATAAATAATAATTCTTCATATTAAATCTTTTTATTTAAATGTTTTAATATACCAAACTTTAACAAAAAACCTTTCCCTATAAGGGCCCTTATATTTTCCTTTAAAAAATAATATCTATTAAAACTAACTTAAGACTCACATAATCATTGCTGTATTTATGATTTATGTCAAATCCTTACTAAAAGGCACAATCAGTCATAAATTATAGGACAGTTACAGAGTTTCTCCCTTAAAAAGTTTTGGAGATAAATTCTCTTTAGGAAATTCTTTCAATGAACATAGAGAACTTTGGTTGTTCTAAAAATCTGTTTACAATTGAATAACTAAAACTAAAAATATTTATTTTTTTTACTTAATGGAATATCAGAGCAGAATTATTATTGAATATATACATACCTGGTTTAAAGAATATATAGTAATAAAAGGATATACATCCTACTAAATATGATATTTTGATATCTGGAACAGGTGGACCTTTCAAAAAAAAGGTTCCTAATTATTCCTATACTGTTGAAATTATTTTAATTTTGCATCTCAGCAGATATATTTGTATGCTGGAAACAGGTGTTCATCAAAAGACGGTGATAAAGAGACACTGCAGTCGGGGCTTGGAGCCTAGCCCGCATGGTGTGATGACAGATAAATTAGAAAAATCCTGCTAAACATCTCTACACTTCAGAAGGAGATTACACCTTTTTAAAAAGGCAAAACATGTGGTTCAATTACTTATTGTCTTGGCATGTGGTTATGATGAAAGACGGAGTCTTAAACATCAATAGAGCTAAACTAACATCCCAGATGGGCTTCGGGAGAGGGGACTCCTGCAGCAATCCACCTGCACAAAAAGCAACTGGGAGAAAAATTAAAGAAATGCTTTCCTTCCCCTCCCCTATTTAATTTGTTTCTTTAATATTAAATAGCCATTTAATGAATAACATAAGCTATGCAGAAAAAATAAGAGCAAAGAACTTTTATTTCAGTGTATTTTCTGGGTGATCCAGCAGGAAATGAGGCATGCTTTCTGGCTCTCTGCAGAATGCTGTTCAGGTCTCACATGAGTCCTGAGGGTTATAACAGATAATCACTAAGCCTAGGGAAGAAAGGCAAGTAGATCTGCACAATGCATAGGGTATACAGGCAACATCCTGTGTGACCATAGGTAAACCATAGAACCTCTCTGGGCCTCATTTTCAACATTTGCAAACTGTAGAATTATGATTCCTTTTGGTCTCATGCTGCAACAATCTGGATATAATCCTCACTTCAGTCATAACACAGGCAAAGTAAATGCTACTAAGGGACATAGAACACAAAGAGAAACTCAGTGGGAACCAGCATTTCTCCACAAACCATTTCTACATTCAGACATGACTAGAGGATCCCAGCAGTTCTTCAGATGTATGATACTAGGACATAAGGCTGTCAAGAATTAGTAGTAGGGTACAGGGGCTGAGGGAAGGGAAATAGGAAGGATCAAGAGGGAAATTATAATCTATTTATCACATAATATACTAATTTCACATTGAATCCAACCAACAACTCTGCAAACAAAATAGGTATTACTTATCCATTGCGTAAGAAGCTAAAATAATGACTGCCAACATCTATTGAGCCAGAATCATGCTAAGTACTTCTCTATACATTAGTTCATTTAAAATTTATAGGAAGCCTTTTAAGTAGGTTGAGAAATAATGCCATTTCTTCACTATTGTTGTCCCCCCAAATACCAAAATAATTGCTGTCTTTTGAGCAAGCCTTGATCATGTGCTCTGAACCATGTCAAGGGCTTTCCCAAGCTTTATTTAATTTAACCCGTCTGACAACCCTATGAACCAGATGGTATTGTTGTCTCAACAGATGAGGAAACTGAGGCTTGGAGAGATGAAAAATTTACCTAGGGCCAGTTAGAGCTGAGAAGACAGTGTAAGATCTTATAATCACTGCAGTAAACTGTCATGAAAGGCTCAAAAAGATTAACTAATGTAAGGTCACAACATTAAATAGTAATCAACAGAGGTGGGTTTAAACCCCAGTTTGTCTGACTCCCAAGCTCTCCTTTTTCAACTTTTCTGACCAGCCGCAGGACTGAATAGCATCGCACCATTTTTGATATATGTGTTTGGTGCTTGCTACATTCAATGCACTGTGCCAGGCCTGAGCAGAGATATAAAGAAGTAGGCATCATTCTCCCCAATCCCATGAGGTTTACTAGCACCTAGGGGAAATCCAGACATACACTTACGAAACACCGCAGAAAAACAGTAAGAGTGTAGGGTTGAGAGCCAAAAGAATCAGTAGATGCAATAGGGCTGAAGAGCATAACTCATTTTGGGGTGGGACTGTGCAGACAAAACAGGAGGGGATGTAAGGATGGGCAGGATTTCTGAAGAATGGGATAGAAGAAGAGCAAGATGCCTGTTTGGCCAGAATGGTCCTGGAAGCTCCCTGGAGGCTAAGTCTGAGAACAGTGAATGAAAGTAGTAATGTCATTTTCTAATATGGAAGAGTTGGAGATACAGTTGGAAAGGTATGTTGGGACCCGACCGTAGACCGAATGCAAAAGCTTACTTACAAACACTGGAGACTTCTAAGCACAGGGTGATATGATTTACCTTAGATGGTGAAGCCTACACCACAGTCATCCTACCTCAGGGAAAGGCATCTTGGGACAGAAAGGAATGGTTTCTCCTTAGCAAAAAGACTGATAATAGGGGAAGCCCTGACGCAGTTTTTAAAGGTTTTTATTATCATTCTAAATATAATGAAAGTGCATCACAGAAAAAAAATTTGGAAAATGAAGTAAAGAGAGAAAAGAACACCCATAATCCTACCATTTAGAGACCATCATTATTAATACTTTGATGGATTTTCATTTAATCATTCAAGAAATAGTCATTGAGCACCTACTACATACTGGACACCACTCTAGATGCTGAGTCTAGAGCAGTGAAGAACACAACCCAACTTCCCTGCCCTTAGTTAAGCTTCCACATAGAATTTCTTTCCATGATTGAGTTAATGGATGTGTGCTCTTTGCGTGTGATTTAGTCAACCATTATACATGAGACAGAGTTCACTGCACATAACATAATAAGCATTTTGTTGTGCTTGTTATTAAATTTATTAAAATTATTTGGAGATATTTAAAAATTGAAGTTAATACTCAAGTTAGTGAAATTATTTGGAAACTTTTTAGTGGCTGTGCTATTCACCGTCTATAGATGCTCAAAATCTTATTTCGTTATTCTTACTATAATGAGAACATGAAGCATGTGAAGCTGATGAAAGTTACAGACGGGCACACCAACTTCGGCAGATAATTTTAGGTGTGCACAGGTCCTTTCAGTTACGAACCCTAATTTGATCACTTCCCAATTGTTAGACATTTGAATAATTAATTTTTCACTATTAACACTTAATCAATATTCTTGCACATAAAGTTTTGTCTACATTTCCAATGATATCGTAAGGATGGATTCCTAGAAGCGAAAGTTCGGGTAGAAAAATATGAACTGGTTTTAGGGCTTCAAGGCATCTTCTGCTGTTAGTGTGGAATGTCTTCTATTGTTATGTTTCTGTTAGTTTTATTTAAACGTAAATAAAATGTATATGTATGTTTTCGTTTAATAAAAAATTTCAGCGCTTTTAGTGGCACATAATGGTTCATGATTATTTTATGCTACGCATGGATCTTTTATTAATATAAACCGACCTCCTTTGTTCCACCAAATGCTTCTTGCCTTGAATTTTACATTCTCTAATATTAATATTATCACCCCTGGTTTTATTTTTACCCACCGTCATATCTGTTGATGTGTGGTGTTTTTGTTTGTTTTGTCCTTGAAGGTGGCTTTTGAATACAGAAATGTCTATTACTGGGTTTAGTTTTGCTTTTAAAATTCATATTCAGTGGAACAAGGTACAAACTTTAAAAACACAGTTTTCCCTTATTTTTAAGTTGAGCTTAAGAAATTTATAATTCTAAGTTTGGCAGACTTCAGCAATCATTTCTAAGGGATTTTTGGTAGTGCTTAATCACATTTACAGATTATTTAACACCTTCACATATTTAAAACCTTATTTATACATTTAATATATTTGGTTTCTTTTTCAAGGAATTCAGTCATCTGAATTAACAAACCTAACCTTCCTGAGTGCATAAATTAAAAATTCATTGTTTACATTTATAAATATAATTAAGTTATTTTGATTGCCAATATTGTGCTTAAACTTCAGTTAGATTTCAACTTAAAGATACAAACCTAAATCACTTATTCAATTTAACATATCAAATTAACATTTTAAAATGGAGTTATAGGGCTATAATAGGCCAAAATCAATTGATTTGGAATAGACTCTAATAGACCAAATTAATTTCAGCATTCCAAGTACATAAGATACTAAATATATGCATGTAACTTCTTAACACAAAAATATTTATATATTATGGTTTTGATTCTCTTTGCCTTTTAATACTTAGTTTTAAATATTCCTGGGGTTGAAACATGTATACCTATTAAAGGATGACAATTTCCGTCATGTAACTGAGGATATTAGTTCTAAATCTTTCTAGACTGAAAGGTATAAACCTGCTTATTCTGGGTAACTGGGATTACCTCCAGCCAGAGTTCTTAGCCAGGAGTGACAGCCATGCCATGCTTGTAGACATCCAGAATGAGTCCTCTCATTGTCGTAGTTGCCAGACTGCACCCTCTTTTATAGCCACCATTAAAAATTTCTAAGCTAAATTATAAAATTTAATTGGTCTTATTATTCATATAGCCCACATCCCTAAATTCAAGTTTGAAATGTTCTATTATTTTCTCTCTTATGATTTATTTTCTTTATTTATTATTTTCTCTTATCTATTTTTACATCTTGAACGATGTTTGTTATGTCCTATATTTGTTTCTTTACTAATCTAGAAAATATTTTTCCTATTTTGTTTTACTAGTGTTTACCTTTAAGTTTAACACACACACACACACACACATGCACACGCACATTCACACACACACAGGCACACAATTTTCCCCCTAAAGAAATAGCATCTAACAGACTCCTGAATTAGATCAGAAATAGCACATTTTACTTCTTCCTTGTCCTTCTCTCATCCATTTCCTAACTTTTTGTTGTTATCTGAGATTCTAGGTTCAGATTAGTAGTAGTAGTAGTTACAGTAGTAGTATAGTTTAGCTAATGATGTTTCCCTATTTTCCTATTTCATTTCATTGGACTTAATTGGAACCTGCAGTGAGAGAGGCTAGACGCATGTGCTCCATCAACCATTTCACCAAGAAAACCATTTGAAGGGTCTTAATATGTATTGCCAAATTACTTTCCAGAAAAGTTGTACCTATATGCCACCTCACTACATTCTGTAGAATTGACTAATAGTTTTGGAATCTTTACCTATTTGATAGATGGAAATGGTATGTATTCACTATTTTCATTTGTTTATCTCGGGGAGAAAAGGAAGTTGTTAGGAAATACAATTCCAGTGATCTTCTGATGAAGTTGCAGTCACTCATGAAGGACCACTCATAAATTGAGTAGATTTGATTCAAGATCTTGCCTGTAAATGTTACTAATTAATTTCCTAAGTGACTATGGCTGGTAGTTGTTTTTAAAACCAAGAATCCAGGCACTCACTCTAAGTCATGGAACATTGACGCTGTGCTATATGAATTCTCATAAAGTAAATAAATTAGTTAATCAGTAAATTCATGTTAATAGAAAACTACAGTCACAATAACTAATTTGTAAAACCTACGGTACTGGCAAATATTATGATAAGATATATTGGCCTAATGGTGTTCTGCAAATAGGTTCTGATTTGCAAAACTAACCAACACAATAGCAATCATTTCACGTGAAATATTCATATCAGAAATGTTGACTGGAGTGATTGAAAGTCATTCACTTAAAACTAATAAATAAACACACTCGTCTCCCTTATAATCTTGGATAGTCGCACTCAATTTAGCAGTGTTCTTTTGCATTATTCTTGTTCATTAGCAGAAGTGACTTAGAATAAAATTTAGCTACCAATTTCCTTGACAAATAGAGGAATATATATATATATATATATATATATATATATATATATTATATATATGTTTCTGCATGAATGGTAAAGGCAGGAATAGCATTTCAAACAGAAGGAACAGCATGAGCAAACATATAAATGCAATGGGGATTGAGGTGGGAGGAGCTAGCCAACATTCACTGTAAGAAGCATACATGAGACCCCTTGCCAGAACTAACTTCATCCCAATAACCACTACTACAATATCAGGTATTTACCTTTAAACCAGGTTTGGGTGAGCATCCCAAGGACAGAAAAGATACCACAAGTAACTGCACCCAGAAACTATTGAATTTTGGTTTAATGAAGGCTGTAACATATGTTAGCACATGTAAGAAAGGTTCACAGGATGTCCACTCGCTTACTTTAAACCAGCTGAGTGTAGCACAATTTAGACAATATTTTATAAATACTCTCTGATAATTAATAAAGCTAATAATCAAAACTGACATTGATGGAGCTTATGGCAGGCACATGCATTATCTCATTGTATCCTCATAACAATCTATGAAGGCATTTCTTTTATCATCCCTATTTTACAGATGAGAACTAGAGGTCATGCAGCAAGAAGTAAAAGACTCAAGATGTGAACCCAAGCCATTGGATTCCAGAGCCTATGCTTTTAGCCATTACTCTGAAGATACCAATGATGATGGTACTTCAGGACATCAGAAATATATTTTATCTTGAGATAAAACCGTAACATCTAAAACCTGTCTCTGTAATTACTTTGTCATCAATGTGTAGCTGAACATAAAAAGTTACTTGTGCTTAAACAAGAGCTGTCTGTCAGCCTTGCTATTCTCTCCTCTCCACTTCATCCAGGATCAAGGTCATTGCACTGAATTTGTGGCACTACCATCACTTCCATTTCCTGCCCATAACGCATGATGTCCAAAACACAGAAATACGACTTTACGGCCAAAGCATACAGAAAGAAAATTCTTCTCTAACACAAATACTTATAATAACCACAAAATAAAGCAGAAAATTATGGGTAAAATAAATTGCTGCTTTTTTTGTATGAACATTATTTTTTTTCAAGGTCTTATCAGTATAAAAGCTCCTCTTTCAAATCACTAAAGTCACTTCACCCTCTTTTTAATTTTGCCCTTTCAGTCCTTCTCCTCCTACTTCATCAAAAGTCAAAGTTAGAAAACCACCTAAATTAACCCCTTTCCCATGACATTATCATTTCTAGTTTCCAGGAGTTATTAAGCAACCCTAAATCCAGACTGCCAGTGATAAAAGAAGAGGAATAGAAGGCATGGTAAATGAGAGACGACAGATATGAGGGGAAATGCCACTGAAATGACAAATGCTGCACATTGGCAGACAGATGGCTGATTTCCTTATTCCATAAAGAGCTCTTCAACCCCCCAAGAATAACACTGATGGCCCAATAGAGAGACTGGCAAAGGACATGAACAGGCTGTTCACATCAAAAGAAAATGAAGTGGTTTTTAATCATTTGAAAAGATACTCAATCTTTGTCATAATTAAAGAAATGCAAATTAAAATAATAAGATACAATACTTAACTTTCAGGTTGGGGGGAAAAAACCAAACCTGGTTGTGGAGAAATAGTCACACTTATACATCATATTTGGAGTGCAACTTAATATTTATCCAAGTTCAAAATGCATGCAACCCATGACCCTGTAATTTTATTTCTAGGAACATATACTAGAGGTGCATTTATACCACTGGCCCAGAGATATATACTCAGGGATATTAAGGTAGCATTGCTTCTAGAAGCAGATCCTTGGGAACAACTCAAATGTCCCACAATTCATACCAAGCATCATTAAAACACCTCTGGAGGGCCACACAAAGAACTGGTCAATAAGGGAAGCTGGAGAGAGGGACGAGGGATCAGGAGATAACAATGAATTTATTATTCTCACATTATATATTTAAACTTTTTTATTTTTTCAAAAAGAATGCATATCAGAAAATAATCCACTAAAACAAAAAATTTAAAATGCTTTTGGAGTTTTGGAAGAGAAAACCAAGGAAAAACAGCCATGAAATTTTCCATTTCTTCAGCAGAAGAGATAGTTCCAAAGATTATAAGGACACAACCATACAGGACAATCTGGAAATAAACCCTAGGATTATGTGCTAAATCTGTGTGTTTGCTCTGTTTTCATGTTCTGTGTGATATCTTCCTTAAAAAAAGACCCAATTTTACCCATCATAAAGTTAATAGCACTTCACTGTTGCAATGTCAGAATTTAACACACAGTGGTAATAGAAGTTCAAATCATTTAACTTGCCAAAGCATTTTGCATTCTTTAGGCTGTCTTCCATACAAGCAAGAATATTTTTCTATTTTTAAACCACTAACCTTTCAAAACCCTGGTGAAAGCTGCCCACTGTAAGGCCATGACATCTAAGACACCATATTTTTATCTCCATTACTATGCAACATAAGACTAGTGGTCTTATAAATTCCTCATGTTTGCCAAACACATTACATGGAAGATCCTAGTGTTAATTTGGAAAGGGAAACAGTTTTATGGCATCTAAAGGACTGGAAAAATTACCTCTAATCCTTTTGGGAATCAAAGAGGCAATAAAGTGAAATTGAGTGCAGAAAGACTCACATTGTAAATCCATTTACTACCAAGCCTTGTTTACTCAAGGATTTATTCGTGCCAGTAACTAGTCACCAAAGCTTAAATAGCATGACTTTACCAGAATTTCATTTAAAGAAGGGTCTGATAATTTTTCACAAATAGTGTTCAGCTGATTAAAGCCTAATTACACACATTGAATTAAAGGTGTGAGTACATAATAAAATGTTCTAGCTAAAAGGAATCTGTGCTGGTGTTTGATTTCCAGCTAGTAATTTGGCCGGAATAAAATGGAAACAAGAAAGCAGAATTGTTTAAAAGGTGCAGCTTTATGACAACATGCATTTCTACACTGGAAAAAAAAAAAACAAATATACTGTGCACTTTTTAAATGGGATATGGTGAAATTCTAAAACTGTCTTTTCTATTACCCAACATTTATAATAATAATAACGCAAACCACACTCACAGAGGCCAACAGCCAGAAAAAACATATTTCCATTTTAACGCCTTTAGATGATCAAAGCATCAGCTTAATATAATCAGCTGAAATCCATTTACCCGCAAGCTTGCCACTGTGCCCAGGGACTGCTTTCCCTTCCAGCCCTATCTATTCTGGAACAGGTGCTATACTAGTAAATTAATTAGTCTGTGGAGAAGCACCTTGTTCTCCATCTCTGCAGGCCTCTTGTGGGTCAGGGCCTTGAGGACTTCGCCATCTGGGCAGAGTTTCCCCCAGAGAAACAATCAAAGCCCACAGATTGCAGCCTACAGAGGAAGGTTCAGATGACAATTAACCTTATTAGGCCTCATTTTTTACAGTTGATAGTGTGTCAACATGTTGGCTCCATAAATAATTTGCCACATCAAATGGATGGAAAGAAATGGTTTCTCCTTTTGTTAAAAGTTATAAAGCCCTCCAGAAAAGAAACATAATATTTAAGAGAAACGGTATCGTTTACAAATACCCAAATCTTGGGATTATGGGTAGAAAGCTAGACAGGCTCCAGATTTCAAATAAAGTTCATGAAAAAACTCTCATCCATTCCTGCTGGATGTAAATTCTGAGGGAGGGGAACTTCAATTTCTCGGCCCTTCCAGTTTTTCTCAGGCTTACTGCCTTCTACATGTATGGTTTTTATAACATCTGGCTAACTTAAGAAATACATGTTTCTTTTTAAAAATTATATTTTTGTTCCTTTCCCCAACCACAGTTCTGCATATAGGATCCTGTTGTCCTGGAAATACAAAATAAAATCAATCAAGACAATTAGCATCTACAGCTTGTCACAAAATCAACAGATATTTAAGCCTACATTTTTAATCAAAGTAAGCTTAAACACTCCACAAATGACTTTGCTGCCTGGCACCAAAAATGCCCACTTTTTTTTTTTAAAGTCTTTAAGTGTAATTTGAAAGAGGGTTTACTAACAGATTATCACAAGATTCTTGTGAGAACACTCCAAGAGCTCTTCTTATGTTCTGTCCTATGATATTTGACAGGGTACTGGGCCCCACCATCTCCTTCAATTCTAGGACCTGGTTTCGAGTTAAGGTTTTAAACTTGGGAAAGATACCTTCCCTGTTGGCTTCTCCCTCTTTTGCAGAAGGCTTCCTTAGACAGCTCCAGTGGAGCCTCATGAGTCACTACTGGGTTAATGATGTGTTTGGAAGCTCACTGACAGTGCAAACAGCTTTGTCTTCTCACATATCCCCTGTGTCGATTCACGTGTAACTAGAAAATATTTGCAAACTTGAGCTGTTTGACATTAAAGCCCAGGAAACTCATTTGATTCTGCCTAAAGATAGTTCTGTGGAATTAGAAGTGATAGAAGAAGAAGAAAAAAAAAACTTTTCATAAAATGCAGCCTTTATAGCTTTAAAAAATAGCAATAGAGTCAATGCTGCCATTCGCATTCAAAACAAATTTCCACTGAAGCTACCTTTGGAATTTGGATATAATGTGTTTAGCTTGGAATTTCCCCAGTCATGGTATAATGCATCTATTATGTAAGTGCAAAAATGAAATTGAAGACTTAATGAAAACTTTCCTTGCCCTTCTAGTTTGGGCCAGGAGAAAATCTGAAAAAAATAAGAACAGAGAAATGTCCCAACTGTATACAAACGTTCTTATTTAGTAGATGCCCTTTTGTTAGTAAATACGCATTTGTCATATCAATTAGTAATATTTCCTTCCATCTAATCTTACTACAATTGCTTTTTAACCATGATTTAATATCATGATTCTATTTTCACAAGCATAGTTGTGATGGAAGGCTCAGAGTCATTCACTAACAAATATAGAAAACTTGAAGCCGTAAGGGGACCATAAAGTTAAGGTGCCTATCTTGGTATTCAAAAGTCTGGAACAGCCTCTGACAAAACAGTGCCCTCTAGTGGATATACAAACACCTGGAGTCAAAACAATTCTCTCACATGGAGTGGGGTCAGGAGTTGGGAATCTGGGTGTATAAAGATGTATAAAGACCTCCTACTATTATTAGACATTTGCTGTGGACCCACCATGAGAAAAGCAAGTATGGGCTCTTTTTAAAAAAAATGCTAAACCCAACCAGTCAACCAAGCATTGAAGTAGTTCTTAGGTACCTATGATAGGTCCACCCCCCCAAAATAATCTGTTTAAGCTAGCAAAAGAAAAAACTAGACAAACTCCATTCTCCATAACCCAGAACCATTTTGCATTACTATCATTCATAAAGAGATGAAGATTTTGATACGAGAAAGATCAGGGTTTGGGCATTAGATGAATCCTTAGCAGTGTGTGTGTGTGTGTGTGGGGGGGTACTTTTCAGAGTCCACTATGCTCCCTGCAACACCCATCCATGAGGTCATCCCATGGACTTCCTGGCAGGAGCATATAAGAGTCCCATGGCAGGTAGCCGTGAGAGAATCAACCTCAAACTTGAGACTGTGCACGATCGTTAACTGGGCACTCAAATAAATAAAGCATGAGCAACTATGTCCCCTTCAGCATTAATCACATTCTATTTTCATCTTAAGCCCTAAAAAGCATATAATAGTAATACATGCCTTGATGCTGCACTGTGCACACATATGTTGTTGTGTATATTACTGAGTCATGGAGACCAGTGATATTACCAGGCAAATTGAAAGCCATGGCGTTGCTTTGGTGAACAATCAAAAGAGCCACAGATCTAAGAGAATCAGAAAGAAAACAAAAGGCAAATATAAGTGGTAAAAGTTTCCTCTGTAATCCTCCATGATAAGAGCTTTCTTTAACCCCCGGCTTCATTAATCATTCCATTTCCTATGTGACTCCACTGAACCCTATACGTATTTCCATTGCAATGCCTGTTACTATGATGCATTTTGTTTATATACTTGTTACCTTTTACTAGATAAATTCCTCAAACCTCCTGCAAGCCAGGGACCACATCATTTACTGCTGTATCCCCAGATTCCTATTGTTCTTAGGACAATGCCTAGCACATAATAGTCCTTCAATTAATATTTACTGGTTTCTACTCAAAATATGTGATATTTTGAAAGGACTGTATTGTGTCATTACTCAGATTTCACTGGATAAGTAGTATAAGAAGATAGTTTACATATAAGAAAACTGAAATATAAAATTATCAAATGGAAAAATTATAACCTTGTTAACAGAACAAAAGATCTTTTCAGAGTACCATTTAAAAACTTACTGAACTTGCAAAAATAAAAAATAAGAAAACCCAACATTGGCACAACTGTGGAGAACCTGACACATACAAGAGTATACATTACTGTGAAAGTGCAGCTCACAGTGGAATAAAGCAATCTAGACAGGCATTGTTCAGATCCTTGGTTTAGAAGTTTTATTTGGCGAGATTATATCACAATGGAAGACTGCAAGAAGATTTTTATATATTTATATTATATATACACACACACAGTGTTCTCAATACCTCTTTAGAGTATCAAACCAAAGGAAAAATAAAGAAAGATGGCCTGGAAGACAGACCAAAAGAAGAAGAGTAGGAAATAATTTTTAAAATAAAAAAAGAGAGAGGAAGGGAGGAAGAAAGCAAGGAAGGAAAGGGAGATAAAGAAAAATGGAAATAAGATAAATGCCCAAGAATAAGAAAATAGATAAGAAAATGGTCATAACAACACAGGGACTTAACACGTAATTAATTAAAAGATCAGCATGTAGTGAACAGATGCATTCAGGAAATAAATGCATATATATATAAATGCATAAATATATAAATATATATATAAATAAATGCATGTATATATGTATGTATACATATCCACATATAAAAATTAGTATTTATTGGGCATGAAAGGTCAAGCAATGTGCTAGGCTATCACTATATTTAATCCTCAGGAAAAGCCCATCTAACAGGTTATTTTGAACAATGTCTCACAGTTTAAATTTGCAAGAATAAAATTTCAAAAAAAGCAAAAACTTAAAATATCCACTAAGTAACACTGTGAAAATACATTTTATATAACAAAAGATAATTTTTAGTGATATAAACATTTAGAATTCAATACATATTTTTAAATCCCATCCACTGGAAGTGATAAATATTAAGAAAAAGTTTCTAATTTGGCTAAAGTCGTATCCAAAGCTAGGGTGAAAATGGAATGTGGGACCACTATTTAAAAAGGGGTTTGGTAAAAAAAAAAAAAAATTCTACTCTCTTAAACAAGTATATATTGAGGGGGGGGGGGCAGGAGGGGAATGTTGACAAGATTTTGGCCTTCATCTCTGAAAATCACCAGGTCTTTACCAACAGAGAGAAGCCCCAAACTGTCTCCATCAACCTCCGATCATAGCATGAGGTGAAGGAGAATCATGCAAACTGAGCATATTTAAATATTCTCTCTGCATAAGGCTGTTTAGCTGCTGGAATCATTTCCTCTTGCTGTCCCTGAGCTAAAGAAGTGGATCGATCAGCAGGGGAGGTGAACAGATGCAGCTGGAGAGGAAGAGAGGCTCAGGGGAATCACATTTGAGCAGCCGTGGGGGATGAGATGCGACAGAGGAGAGTTTACAGAAGCAGCTGGAAGAACAGAGCAACAGAGGAAAGGGGCTCAGCGAGCCAAAAGCAAGAGACTAGATCTGCTCAGAGAAGTGCACAGCTTACAATACTTCCTAAATATCCACAGAGAGTGAAGAAGACACTTACTCCCAAGGGAGAGTTAGGTAATTTCCCTTTTCCATTACAGCCTGCAGAAAAATTTAATACACATTTCAATCTTCCATTTGCCCTTTTGGGCATTCATGGCCTCTGTGATGAAGGCCCACCCAAGATACATATCCCTGCTGGCAACTCTTCTATTGTCTCCTCATTTCCCAAAGGGTAAAGCCATTCATCTATATTAGGCCTTGACCAAGAAAAATGCTGGGAATGCCTAGTACTATTCTTCTAAGTGGCATCAGGGACTCTAGGTCTCCTTCCTACTTGCCACAGGTGAACGCTACCTCCTGCTTCCTGCCATTTGGGAAAATCCAAATGACCAAGAATCCGATTCTTAAAAGGAGAGAATTCCCAGGTAATAGAGAGATTAGAAGACATTTTATGAATAAGAGTGAATGACAAATTAACACTCCTTAGAAGACCTTTCAAAAACAAAACAAAACAAAATCCTAGCCATCTAGAAAATGCTGAATGCTTTGTACTTTTGGAAGTCACTGTTTATAAACCATAATTTTATTATTAATGTCATAAATAAGCAAAGAACAAAAACACTCACATCTTATAAAAATCCTCATTTTATTTCTGGGGATCATCTTGGAAATTAAGATAGTGATAGTCCTTTGCATTAATATAGGGCTTTATAGTCTACTGTCAATTAATGCATGCTTTATATTTATTATCTCCTTTAATCTTTAAAACTAGAATTTTAGAAACTGCTTTTCCATACCATTTCTAAATTCTATTGTCAGAGGTACACAGCATTCTTTAGAACAACTGCTATCTGTGCACACATATATATTTAAAGATTATTGCTCATGGTTACCTAATCTTGAGTCTATATTGAGCTTAATTCCTGACACCCCCTTCAGCACCTAGGACAGTGCTGCACTTCACCACCACATAGATGTTGAATAAATGGTAGCACATTGAGGGGGAAGAGCTCCACTGCAGAACTTTACATATTTTAGAACTGCAAAAGGCTAGCTCTCAAGATATAGGCAAAAGGTAAAGTCAACCTTTTAAAAATCTTTAAGTAGCAACTAATATGCCAGTCTATTTTAATTATGGGATGATTTTTAAAAATTTTTTGGGTAGCCTCATCTCAAGTAATATTAACACAAAAGGCACAATATCAGAAAATAAATACAAGTTAATTTTCAGGAAACCTTTCTCCAAAGAGTTATATTAGAATGTACCATTATTTTCCCTTTTCTTCCTTGTAAACCAAGGAAACTAAGATAGTTTCCTTTTACAAAAATCGCAAATAAAAAACCCAAGATGAGAAGGAGAGACCAGAGTAGGGAATTAATATTCATTGAGTATTTAAAATGTGCCTGATAAAGTACTGATTCTTTTTTCCCCGTGACCTTAATCTTTAAAATAACCATGAGAAATAAGTATCCCTGCTTAGATGAGGAAACTAAAGCTCAGAAACCTTAAGCACCTGACCCAAGGGGCCCCAATAATCTAACAGCTTCTACCAACCAGGACTCCTCTAACTATGAGTAAATCTATGTGTTGTTCACTGAGTCTCCTTCCCTCTGTCTGTCTTTCTCTCTGTCTCTCTCACGCACACACACTGAAACGTAAAGATATACAGTGAAAATGAGAACTATAACAAAACACTGAATGCTGAGAGCAACACACAATGTTCTCTAGATGGCAGAAATAAATATAAAATCATAGAAACATTGTATCGTCTCATGAAAATCAGGCTCAGAAACTATCAAATGAGAAGTCTTAAAGGTCCTCTTCAGATGGAACAATGAAAATACAATGCTTTTAGGTGCTAGGTGGGATGGGACCCTACAGGTAGGTTTCAGTCTGGTTATTTAATGCACAGAACTCTAATATTAATTTTCTTGACTTCCCCAAGCAGTTATGAAACCTTCCCTTTGTACTACCCTAGAATTGTTTTTAAATGTCCACTATAGGTTTTGCCGTGTTTAATTACAGGGCAGCCTCTCCTAGAAGTTCTAAATCCACAGTTAACAGCCCAACACCCCCCACCTCCCCCCTGAAAACACTTATAAATGTATGCAAAATTGCGCATTTGTGCATTTTTCTGGGATGAGACTTCATTGCTTTCTCTAGACTTTCAAAAGGATATGCAAATGTCAAAGCTAAGATCCACCGTTCTATGCTCTGAGGCCAATACCCATATTGCCTCTGGCTCTCAGTAAATGTCTCACCAATAAAGAAGTGGATTCTAGAAGACAACATGCACTCCTATCTATGCTATTTGGTCTCCAGGACTTTTGTTCATATTAAAAAGTTTTCTTTGAGAGGTGACTCAGTATTTTGTTGAGAAAATCAGCTTTGGAACTTCCTGCCCGGGTTCTAATCTGGACTTTGCTACGCACTAGTTGTGTGATCTTGGCTAATCCATTTGGTGTTCTAAGCCTCAGTTTCCATATTCCTACAATGGGGCTGCTGCTGCTGCTGCTGCTGCTGCTAATAATAATAATAATGATAATAATAATAATAATAGCAATACCTATTTAATATATTTGCTATAGTTAAGTAATGAGATAATGTGTTATTAAAAGTGCCTGGCGCATCTTGGCACACTGCCAGTGACTGTTTGCTATGGAAATGGCACTGGTAGTGGTGGTGACTGTAACCACAGGATTCCCCCAATTACTCTCCTATAATTCTAGACCCTAAATCCCATTAATATTAGTGCCATAGCATAGCAAGATCTATACCCATTTACTCAACACGTACTATTTATTATCTACAGTGTTCTGTCACAGTAAGTGGCATAGGATGAAATTCTCCACACAACACATTTAAAAATAAAACATCATCTTTGAACTTTTGGGGGTTTGTGGCTGAGAACTTTTTCTTCATGTTAGATTTCTTCTCAGTATTTCCTTTAATCCCTCTAAACTATTATGGCAGACAACATCAGATTTACAGAAATGTGTCTAGCAAGGATAGAGAGGCAGAAAGACATTCTCACAGATGGCTTCAGCCAGTACATTTCCTTTCCAGTAGGATCCATAGTGGGGGAAATGGTTCAGATCTGCCCTCAAAAATTTAAACTGACTTTCTTTATGAAGGCAATGTTTTCAGCTCGTTGGGCTTTTTTATGTTTTTAGTGCTGTATGCTTTTGGAAAAAAATTCTATATGCTTTTAATTCTGAAACACTGAGGAGCAATTGTGCTGGCAAAGCATATTTACACCAAATAAATAAATATTCTGACTAGTTAGAATAACTTGATGGCTGGTAATGGTGCTCTGAGAGTAATACACCAAAAATCTACGGCTAAAATTTTGTTCCACTAAGTAACTTTGGTAAGGGATTTTAAACCAGTGATATAAACCTGTCTGTATGCTTATTTGTATGTAATTATGTGTGTGTAGTAAATCTAGATAAATTTATAAAACCCCTACTAAAGATGGTATGCACTGCGGCCTAAAAAACCAAAAGCCCATTTACAAACAATAAATTTAAATGCAAAAGATATGCATGTATTACAAAGCAGCTCTTGTATTAAAGAATCAGAGAGCCTCAGATTTATATAAACTAACAAGACTTGGATGAAGTGGATTCTGATGCTGCATTTCTCATTCTAAAGGCCTCTCCTCACCGAGTTTTGGCTGGTGTATCAGGCTCTTTTGCAGTGGCGTAATAATTGACAGCAGGCTGACACACAGCCCAGGGAGAGCTCTGTCAGGAGGTCTCCTGGGCCTGGGGATCAGTGTGCTTAAAATATTAGGATTTGATAGAGTTAACACTTGCCCTTGAGCAGATGGTTTTGAACATTCTGTCAACACTGCCAGTGATTACTGCAAACAGATTCTTCATCCCAGAGGGATGGGAGTGAAGTGCTTTCTAGCTCCCGAGTCTCATCTAAGAGGTGTAAAACGTATCATTTCCAGGGTCTTCCCTCAGCTGTGAGAAGTGCAAACATTTCCCACACCTCGCAGCCAGAGCCGTGACTTAATCAAGACCCTTTGCTGGGCCTGGGGGGAGGCACAGACCTGGCTGAACTTAAACTTAACCTAAATCCTTCTATTTTGTGTCTCTGGAATACTTTGGCTTTATGGATTTCTTTTTATAAGCTACCTGAAGGAGAGATTAACTGTAGGTAGGGCAGTGCAAGAGAGGAGAGGGGTGGGAGAATGGGGAAGATCCTGTGGAAACTTGGGAAACTTCCAAAGTTCAGTTTTCAAAGTAGAAATTAACATACCTACCAGTATTAATTTTCAATCTAGGCAAATTTATTTTGGGAGAAATGTCTCTTGAAATGAAAAGTATTGCCCACTTTTGTTGCGTGAACTTCGTTTATAGAATTGGGAAATGAAATCATCAATCATGGGAGATCGTGGAAACCAGCTTGTAAGATTCTCATTCTACAGAGGAACCAGTAAGATCAGAAGAGGACGCAGCAACTGCAGCATCATTCAGGAAGTACTTTCGAGGGCTTGCTCTCTGCCTAGAACCATATTGCGAGGAATGCCAGCAGCTAAGTGAAATGGCCTCCACTCCAAGTAAGAGTGAACATAGAGTTCAGAAGATGGAACCTGCACCCAAGGGAACTTTGCTATGGAAGGAGCCGATATGGGACCTCTTATCGCCAGTTATTACAACTTCATTATTAGAAAATCAGGTGTAAAAGAATCACCTCCATCTCCACCCTATGGAAAAAGCTTCTGAAAGTGCCTGGTCCAGTCTGTCAGCTGATCTACTCTGGCTGCCTCTCACCCTTCCTTCCAAGGGAAATGTCTTGCAGAACAATGGAGACTGTCAAGACCAATCAGCAGAGAGGATTTTTTTTTTTTTTAAAGAAAAGTAGAGGAATTATGTGAGAAGCAAAGCTTAAAGATCCACAGATCCAGACCCTGGCTTTCATGCTAAAGGTTTATAACCTCCCCCTTCATTATATCATCTTGCTGTGATGCTCTGAACACCTGCACTATTAAATTCTTTTCTTGGATTTTTTTTTAATAAGAAAAAATTAACAAAGTAAAATTTGTTGACAGTGTTCACAGTCAACGCAGTGGGTGTTCCACCTATGTGCTGTCACATTTTTCATGTTCATTTCTGCAGGTGCTAAATACATGCTGACAACAACATATGTTACCAATCTTAAATGTTTTTTTTTTTTTTTTAACTCGTAATTAAGGAGTGCTCACAGCTTGAAAAAAAAATACAGGTGAAAGCTGCCTCTGCCCAAAGATTTCTTCTTATTTATTTTTCTTCTGCTATTTAGGTAGTTCTTGAATGCAGCCTATACAGAAAAAGTAAGCTCTTAAAATAATCATCTATGTAAATTATAGCCATAAAACAAATTTGTAACAATGCTAAAAACATACGATCTCACTTTCTCCCCAAGAAAACCCCACTGATTCCTTCCTCACTTTGTTTTTTTGTTTCTTGACTCTTCTCTTTCTCCTTTTAATAACACATTTAATCTTCCTGGGAAATCACACAAACCGTCCCAAAAATATTTATTACGCCATAGGAACCTCAAAGTTGAAAAAACATTCTCTAAGTGGAATATAATTCTTTGGTCCTTTTTTTACTTTCTAACTTCTGCATCGTTAAATAATTAGCAGGAAATCATTGCAATTTTATCCCTATGAATTTCAGAGATAATTTCTTTTTATTTGCCACCAGGGGACTACATAACAACTTCCACATTCCTCCGTTAGGGACCAGTGATGGGAGATTGATGAATGTTTTCAAAACAAGTATTACACTATTCTCTGACAGCTGGTAAGAAAGAATTTAGAAGTGTTTTCCAAATGTGAGCAAGTATCAAAACCATCAAGTCAATCAGTCGCTCTACCTGTGGCCCCCGTCCTCCTCAACGCCAGGCAGCCAAGCTCAGTCCACGCTCAGCGCCTCTGCTTCTCCCCACCCCGTGCTCTTCACATAAACAAGGTGAGAGCAGGATGGCTCTTCCTCAGAAGCCCTTCCCTGAACACCCTATCCAATGTTGCTTCGCTGCAGAACTCAGACACATGACCCTGCTTTGTGTGCTTTGAAGCAGTTGTCATGATCATAGGTTACCTTTAAAAAAAAATTGGTTATTGTTTCTCTAAAATGTAAGCCCCATGAGATCAGGGACTATACATCTGTCCTGTTTACATCTAGCACACAGCCTGGCACAGAGTAAATGCTTAATAAATACGTTTTAATCCTAAAATCCCTTAATTCTAAAATGTTCACCTACTTTCACTTTAATAAAAGTTCACCTCCTCTCAATAAGTTGTTTAACAAAAATACAGACATCTAGCCTCTTCCTCCTGGATAGTCTGATTCAGTAGGACTCCGTGAAGCCAAAAACCTGTAGTGTTAGCACTCCGGGATCTGGATGGTCAGGCAGCTATAAGAAACATTCTTTTAGTCCTCTGCTACCCAGCTTGGTCCATGGACCAGCAGTGTCAGCACCACCAGAGAGCTTGTTAGAAATGTACTCTCAGGCCCACCCCAGGTCCATTGAATCAGAACCAGTGTTAGCAAGATCCCGTGATAATCTGCGCCCTAGTTAATGACTGAGAAGCACTGTCCAGGTTCCAGACCAAATTTCCCCTGCCAGTGAGATACAGGCACCAAGGCATCACCAGGACACTGGCAGGAATGCTCATCCAGGCTCATGGCAGGAATAGGAACTCTCTGACTGAAATTTACCAGCTCAGTTCATCCCATCTCCCAAAGGGAGCACGGAACTTCCAGACTAGCAAGTCTCACAGTGTGGGTCCAGACCAGCAGCATCAGATCTCACCTAGAAACTTGTTAGAGATACAAATTCTCTGGCCCCATCTCAGATCTACCGAATTAGAAACTGGGGGTGGAACCAATGATCAGCATTTTAACCAGCTCTTCACATGAAATTGTGATTCATACCAAAGTTTGAGAATTACAATTCTAGGCCAGAAGTTCCCAGCCTTTGCTATGCATTAAAATCAGCTAGAGAAGTTTTAGAAATCCCAGCACCTAGGCTGGGACCAATTAAATAAGAATTTCTAGAAATAACATTTAGATTTCAGTAACCTTTAAACCTTTTCAATTGATTCCAATGGCAGTCAAAGCTGAGAACCACATTTCTAGTCACAATCAGATCCACCTGGCCACCTGACAGTAGTCACCAATAGAAACAGAAATACTTGGAAGCAAGATTATATTAAGACAGTAGTTTTCAGGGGCACCTGGGTGGCTCAGTCAATGAAGCATCGCACAGGTTGTGATCTCCGGGTAGCAGGGTCGAGCCCCACGTTGGGCTCTAAGCTCAGCGGGGAGTCTGCTTGGGATTCTATCTCTCCCTTTCCCTCTGCTCCTCCTCTCTCTCTCTCAAATAAATAAATTAATTAATTAAAAGGGGGGGGAGAAAGACGGTAGTTCTCAAACTTTAGCATGCATGAGAATCTCACCTGGAGGGCTTGTTAAAACACAGATTGCCATGCTCCACTCCCAGAGTTTATGTATCAGCAAGTCTAGGGTAGGGCATAGAATCTCAGTCCTAACAAGTTACCAGGTGACACCAAAGTGGCTGGCCCAGAAGGAAAAGAGATTTGTGAGTAGTGGGTTCTAATTCTTAGCCAGCCACTAATAGCTGTTACCTCGGGGGAAGTTACTTACTTCTTTGCATCTCAATTGTGTCCTAATAGCTTGACCACTCTTCAGGGTTGTTGAGAGGAATAAATGAGGCCCAGAAACATTAAGTAACTTCCGAAGGATGCACAATTCCCTTAGTAATTGGAGAATTAGGATTTAAACCTAAGCAGATAGGGTCCCCTGACTATTAATGAGCTATCAATGGTCAAAGCTTTCAAACCTTTTCAAACCTTTTCAAAGCCTTTCTCTAGGTTCTCACTCTCCTAGGTCATTAATGGCACCTGACTATTCTCTGAAAGTTTCTTCTCTCTGGGTTGACAAGTCTCGGCATTATCCTATTCCTCCTCTTAGCATTTTGATTATTTCTTATATCTCCAAACCAGTATTTGACATCTCTCCTAAACTCCAGACATTTTCCAGTTGTCTGCTGAGCATCCTTACCTGGATCTGAGCAGATACGAAAAAGCAAAATTCTTCACCTCGTTCTTCTCCCTCATTTATTTTTGTTAATGGCAACACTATCTCCTTAGGCACTGAGTTCAAAACTTCTCAGGCATTTTGTTTAGAGCGTCTACTTAGTTATTCTCCCTCTTTTCATAAAGGCCCTTGACAATATGCCACTTCTCACTGGCAACGTGGCTAAGGAAAATTACAGATAACACCTATGTTTTGCCTCTTTTTCTCAGAATTACATAAAAATTAGCCATAATTGTTATTTAATTTAGATCATGTGCTCTGTATTTCCTGTTAAGAGGAACCATATAGAAAACTGTCTTACCAGAAAAAGCCATTCACAGACATTCACACAGTCACCAACACACATGTGCTTGTGGTGATGTGAGTGCTGAGTGCTCAGAGACACTAGTTGACAACAGCAACTGGGAGACTTAAACTCATAACCCAATAGCACCAAATTCTTTTTGCCCACTACTTTTTTTTTTTTTTGCACCCTATTCAAAACAATTTTTTCCAAATTGTTCAAAATTTTTGAAAACATTTATTCAGAGAGTGAGTGAAACGCATAATCTCTAAGGTCCAATAGCATCAACATGTATCTTTAAATTTCAAGAACTGAAAATGCACTGTTTTAATAATATGAGCTACATAAATTATTTCTAAACTCTATAAGCCCAACCTTAGGACCCAGGGTCTACCTTCCCTTCCCTTAAATGATATTTAAAATCACAGAGTTCTTTGGACAAGCTATTTATTACCTCCATCTGTGAATTTCTCCTATTTATTTAGCAATAATCATAATACATTGTCAGAGACTGCAGTGAAGTCTTGAGAGAGACTGATTTCTAAAAGCACTCCCATGCTCAGCTTGACAGCCTCTGAAACTTGTAGCCAAAAAGCAGTTTGTATCATTTGTTCTGGGGCTGGTCCCAGATTCGAGGAGGCCAACAGTACAATTAAACTGACTCTGCTGGCCTGCAATATTCTACAGAGAAGTGAGGATACAGATTATACATGAAGTATAATTCACCAATGGTATATAAATGGTTTTTAGAAGCCCAAACTAAATCACTTGGAATTTTGCCAAACTCAAAAAGGGGGGAAAAAAGCCATAACAATCTTCTTTCTGCTAAGAATAATTATGTGAAATGTTCCCAGTGGGGTTGCCACCTTATTAAGTACCCAATTGTGATCTACGGCTGCTAGGGACTGGCTAACAACATGATGAATGCTTTGTACAAGATCTATAGGAAGGACAAGCAAAGTTAAAGGGATATGTTATTTGGAAACATAAATGCAGCTGAAGTTCAGGGGCTCCTTATGAAAGCATGTCTTTAATGTAATTATTGCACATTAGTACACTTCCATAGTGTTAAAGACTGGCCATCACTATCTAATTTCATTCATTCTATATATTTATGTCTAGATGTATTCTAAAGGGCAATATGGAGAAACAACACTACAAATTTAATTATTTTAATATTATTTAAAGAACCAAATATCAATCACTACGAACATCCTTTATGAGGCACAATCTTTTTTTTTTTTAATTCATATCATTCTTCAAGAATAAGCTAGGATTCTAGGCACTAGAAAGGGTTAAATTACAGATGCTGTGAATGAAATGCATAATCCTTAAGGCCTTAGAGCATTAAGACATATCTGCTCCTTAGGGTCCATCTTTGTCCATAATCAATTTCTTCCCTTGGAGAACATTAATTGTCTCTAATGATAGCTTTCCATCAATACATCCTTGATCTTAAAAGGCCTGTACAGCTTTTTCCTTTATTCAATCAAATCATCTCTACAATTGCCCCCCTTTAGTAAGATAATACCTTTTAAGCCTTGTATTTTAATATAAAAAATAAGAGGTAGCTGCAAATTCTAATGGAAGTGCTAACATTTGAGAACCAGGATGATGGCTTCCATTATCCTAAATAATGTTTGAAGATTATAGAAAGCACTGTGTTTCAAAAGGTGGAAACTAATCCACCACTTTCAAATTATTCCTTGTATAAAAATCTGTTCTGACATTAGGAAATTTTTTTGCCCCAATGATGGCACTGTAGATTTAAATATTTGAATATAAAAGATCATTTTCCAGCTCTGAAGAGAGGCAAATAATTCCTACTTATAAGGACAAAATGATGAATAATTCCAGGAATTGACAACTTTAAACACTAAAGATTTTTATTTTGTTATTCCCCTGATAAGCCATTCTTATACTCTTCATTCAAATGACCACAATCCTAATCAGTAGTTATTAAAATTATTTAATTTCATGATGGCCAAAAATAAATAAATAAATATCAAATAAATAAGTAAAATTAAAAGCCCTCAGTCTCTTTGCGACCCACTCCAACACTTATAGTGTCTTGCGTTTCCACCCATTTGCCTTCTTCAAACGTGCTTTTCTAAAAGCATGGAAATTCTTTTTTTTTTTTTTTTTTTTTGCAATTCTACAGATTTGTTTCCATTTATATAGAGCATTGCTATTGCACTGCTTTATCTAGGTTACCCAGGACAAATCTGTGTTTCTGTCCACGGCCTAACAACAGCTTCTGCAGGGAGTGCCCTAGTATTTATAATAGGTAAGGAACCTTGAGAAGAGACACTGATAGGACAAAAGCCATCTATCCTACAGAATTCTTCTTTGGGTAATTTCTATACTCAGTAGGAATATAGCAAAATTTCCATGCTGCATGTAAAGTACCATTCTTATCACTGCAAGGTTAGGAAGCCCTTCTTGCTAGAGTCCTGGCTTACATGTGTGCTTTCTCTCTTACAAAAATCTGCCAGCATTCTAGGAAATAGATGAAGAGACTCTGTGGAATGTAATTAACTGCAAAGCCCAGGTGATTAAAAAACCGATTAAAAGAAAATCACAGACACAACACAGAAAAGAACTTATTTGTTGGGGGGGGGAAGGGGGGAGTGGGGGAGATAAACAGAAAAAATTACTAATTTGTTTGGGGTTTCTCTAGTAATACGTACAATTCTAGGTTCTAAATTTACATTATGAATTAAAATACAAGCAACATTTCATAAATACATTGCCTGCAAAAGGAACAGCAAAGGAAATGTTAGAATTCTGTATGGGGAGAAAATGTGTATATGTAGGTAGATAATATCACCGTAACAAATATCAAACCTAAACAAAACACATACAAAAGTGAGACCAGTTAACAACCAAGATAAGAGATGAAAATTGCCACTAAAGCAGATCAACTTTTTTCAATGCCCTGATAAGCACCTATTTGCTCTTCCCCATTATGCTTTCTTAGTATTTATAAATTATCATTTAATTATGCTGGCAAGTGGTAATTGTCAAATAAAGCTCAGATAGGCATAAGCCCTCAGGCTGCACATGACAGAAAAATATCTGTTAAAGCTGGGCTGATTCACACGCTTAGGAAATAATTTCCTTTCTTCTTTTTATCCTTGCCAACAAATTATATGAACTGGCACTTTGTGCTTTGTAGGCATTTTGAAGTCTATGCAGATTACAGAAAAGAAAAATTAGTTGTTTCAATATCTACCATTCCTAAATTATTCTGCTGATTTAAGACATCACGAACCCAGAGAACAAAAGAGTGCAAAGATCAAGAAATTCAAACCTTCCTCTACTTATAGTTTATGCTCGGGGTCATTTTCAATTGAGGAAATCAAGATTTGGAGAATTATTTTACATATTGTATAATGGATTTTACATAAAGTAGGAATTGGAACATGACATTCATCCCATTAGGAGAGATACAGAAATCTCTTTTTCCTTAAGTCTCTTACTACTTAGGTTTAATTAGTACCCATCCATCCTACCTCTTTTGTATGAAGTGTTATAATTTTTTTTTCCCCAGCTAGTTGCAGCACTCTGGCTGTGCAGCATAAACACAAATAGAGGATTATTATTGCGTACAAAAAGATAAGTTGAACACCAAGAGGCAATTTAATTTACATCTAATATTTAGACAGAATGCTGCGTTTTGGTTATATATAGAGCCACTTGTGAATTATTTTTATTTGCAAGGCTGAGCAGAGAAGACGCAGAGAAATAGCCATTCCCCCGTCTTTTGCTTGAGAGAGAGAGAGGGAACAGGAGAGGTACAGGAAAGGGTCAGGAGGAGAGGAAGCAAAACTGTATAAAAACAAGAAGTCTAAGCAAACTCGAGTTCCTTCTGTGCACAAAGATCATTACCAATTCTCGTCACTCCCGTTCTCCCTCCCTGCACTCCAAACAGCCTGGGCTACTTTTGGAACCCTAAAAGTGGCATGTTGCCTCCTACCTCAGAGCGTTTGCTCATGGTCTTCTCACTGCTTGGAAAACCCTTTTACGACATCAGCCCCATTCCCTTCCTTCTCCACGTCCAACCCCTCATCTACACAAGTCCACCCATTCTGCAGATCCTAATTCAAACATCCTTTCTTTAGGAAAGCTTTCTCTGAACCCCTGCTCCCAGTTCCAGACAACATCATGTTATTATAACCTTCATAGCCCTTATTACAATTCAAGAAATGGAATAATAATAGCAAATACGAAGTGTTTATAATGTGCCAGGCTACTAGATAGTCTAACAAAAACCTCAAAGAAACCTGCGGAAGAAGATGATGAGGCCTGAAAACATTACACCACTTGTCCAACTGGGACTCAAAGCCACGTCTGCGTCCAGAGCGGGTCCTTTAGCCACCACTTCTTACTGCCATATTTATTTGCACAATCCTCTAGCCGCTATTTGTCAACTCCCTCCACCACCTAGTTGGTAAATTCCATAAGGCCAGCAATCATGTTTATTTTGCCCAACCCTGATCCATATTAGGTGCTCAATAAATAATTATTGAATCAATGACTGAACAATTAGCTCAAAACAAAGACATGGTTTGGGAGCTGAAGACCCCTGCATCTCTCAGTTATCTGAGCTGCCAACACAGCTCCTCCGTATTCGGAGACCAGTCTAGCACTTGAATCCAGTGAGGTACTTGGCCTAGCAGAAAGAGCTTCATGTGTCTTTGCTTCAGTAAGCACGATTTCCCTTGTTTTTGCTTTTTAATGGATTTGTCTATTAACGACCTCAGGGGCATTATGCTAAGTGAAATAAAGTCAGAGAAAGATAAATACTGTATGATTTCTCTTATATGTGGAATTAACCATCCAAACCTAGCTCACTGTTACAGAGAATAGGTTTGTTGTTGTCAGAGGTGGGGGATGGGGAGTGGGAGAAATGGGTGAACTGTTTTTGTTTTAGTTTAAGTAAATTGAATTTTTTTAAATGGCTTAATTTCTTTCATTTTAAAGGCTGTAAGTAAAAACCCAAATGTTCAGGTGATACTGTAAAGCATGTACGTTCTATAAAAAACAATGCCATTTCCCTAGATGTTTTCTTGGAGACTGAGCAGATGTTGAGGTTAGTAGCATAAGTTTTAATACTGACTCAAAAACACTGGTACATTTGGCATATTATGCAGCCAGAATACAGAGTACACCCCAGGTACGATCTGTGTATTCTTAATACTTATTCATAGTCAACAAGAATGTTAACAATGTTCTGCCAAAATGCATAACCGATATTTGAATATGCAGTCTAGCCCTGAATAATTCAATTCTTTATACCTGAAAATGAACATTACCCATTTGAAGACTTAGTTATTTTTCTGTTTTTGCTCTGTTTGTGTCTACTTTTAGAGCATTTTAGTCTGTGATGTGAGCCATTCAGTAACTGATGCAAATTTTCTTTAAAAAAAGAAAAGAAAAGAAAAGAAAAAACCTTTTTAGCAATCAAAATATAAAAACACATCCAGACTGGCACTTGGGAAACTGAACATAACTTAACCTCAATTCAGGCAGCCCTTTTTAAAGAAGAGATGTTCCTACACAGGCTATTAATTGAGAATTGCAAGGCTAAACTATATTTGTATCTTGGAATTCATAAATGGTTTTCAGCTACTTATTTATTTCCATAGGCACTACTCTAACCCAGTCAAAAACTCTTTTAAAATGAAGTCACCATTTTCAAAGAATGTTTTATATCTTTGGTATTACGTTGTTTCTGCCACTTTAATCTATTCAGTATTGTTATAGCACTGAAGCACTTTCCATTATAATTAGAAACTTAGCTTTTTTAAAAAATAAAGCACTTACTTCTCATTTCCATAAAAAGAAAAACACAACAAAATAAAAATCTCTTCCATTTTAAAGTTGAAGGAATGAAGCATGAAAAACGAAGTGCCTTGCTCAAAAACAAAAATTAAGATATTTGCCAATGACAAGTTACTTTGCTTTAAAAATTTGGTTCTATACAATCACAGTCCTCATGTGGTTTGTCTGAAAAGGGAGTGTAAATATAACATCAAGAAGGCCATCAACGCATAGTAAATTCTTTTTTTTCAAAAACTCACATATTTATAAAATGTAAATAATGTCTTTCTCCCTCTCCTCCTCCTCCACCACCTTCTGTACTGTGGTGAATAGATAATACTTTGGATGACCCAGGCCTATGACACCAGGAAGCATCTTCTGACTCTTCAGAAAAAGAACAGGCACATTAAGTATAGTGTGAGGACTGAGCATAGTGATTACATTCCAGGACTCTACATCCTCATCCATATGTGGATATGCGCTAATTCTTTTCCACTGGCCCAAGGGTTCTAAGAACTTGCAAATCAAATTCCTTGCTGTTTTGTAACTAACAGATTATTAGTGGATCCTTACAAATCACCAAATAGGATATTGGAGAGAAAGTGTAAAATAACCAAACTAATGTTTAAAAGGGGAGAGTGAGAAATCCACAGACACTTCAATCTAGTTTTCTAACCAGTGTTCTGTATATTGATTGAAATGTTATCAAGCTCTAAAAATACATAATTATGCAATTGCTACTCCTCAGCTAACATCAAAGCTTTTAGTACCTAGCATAACCATCTCTACACTAGATGCTAAATAAATGCCTGTTGGCTGGTTGTTGAATAAGAAAAACATTCCAGCACTATCCAATAGAAATATAATGTGAACCATGTATGTAAATAGTCTATAAGTCACATTAAAAAGGTAATAAGAAACAGGCAGAATTAATTTTGATAATATATTTCATTTAACCAATGTATCCAAAGTATTATCATTTCAACATGTCCTGACTATAACAAATTATTGACCTATTTTTTAAAGATATATTTATTTATTAGAGAGAGAGAGAAAGAGAGAGCACCCAAGCAGGGGGAGGGGCAGAGGGAGAGAAGAGAGAGAATCCCAAGCAGATTCCATACTGAACACAGAGCCCAAGGTGGGGCTCTATACCATGACCCATGAGATCATGACCTGAGCCAAAACCAGGAATAAGACTGAGTTACCCAGGCACTCCAATTATTGAGCTATTTGATGTTATTTTATTTTATTTTTGTAAAAAGTCTTCAAAATCTAGTGTGCATTTGACATTTATTTTTTTTTAAGATTTTATTTACTTATTTGAGAGAGAGAGAGCACGGGCACAAAGGGAGAGTGAGAGGGAGAAGCAAACTCCCCACTGAGCAGACAGCCTGATGTAGGGCTTAATCCCAGGACCCTAAAATCATGACCTGAGCCGAAGGCAGACGCTTAACTAACTGAGCCACCTGGGCGCCCATGCACTTGACATTTACACCACATCTCGGTTTGGACTAGCCACATTTCAAGTGCTCAATAGCCATATGGCTCATGGTTACCATATTGGACAGCACAGACAATCTGTACCCTGTTAACTGAATGAGATTTGCTCATTCACACAAGAGATAAATCTTGTGTTCTAAGTTAATGATGTATCGTAGCTGATGATACTAAAATAATTATTTTTCTAATATATAAGATAAATTATTTTGGCAATAAATATGTTTCAGATAGAGCTTGTACTTCGCTAATCCCATTAAAAAAAGAAACGTTCAGAACTGTGTATATTAGTTGAATTCTTTTTAGCATGTCTACACAACAGTAATTGGAACTGCTTATCAGCATTACTTCTGAATGTTCCAATGAGTTTTGTACTGGAAATTAAGATGAACATAGAAAATATGTGAGGTACACTTATAATTGGGGCTCTGAGGGTGAGTGGAAGTGTGAGTCTACAGCTGGCAGCACCTACATTCTTCTATCTGTTTTGATTCCCCAAACATAAACCTTATAAAGTCTTCTGTGATACACCATCTCTGATCTCCTAATCACTCAATTTTGAAATATTATAATTATAGCTAATCTCTCATTCTCCCTTTAGCCATATACTTCATCAATTATAAAATCTTACAAATTTTTCTTACAAATCTCAAAAATGGATCTCATCTTTATTTTCACCTCTGCATTCTCATTGACTTAGAGAGTCTTCTTCAACTGACCCTTCTTGAACTATGACCATCCACAGGCTCCTCGTCTTTAGTTATAACAGCACCAAGCTATTAGAGATGTCCTGCTGAACTTTAGTTTGAAAAACATCACTCCCTGTTAACAGTCTCCTTATGTGAAGATCTTCAATATACATAGGATATAGTCCTAACTCCTCGGTGTGGTTATCAAAACCCTCCACAATTTGATTCCGACTTATGCTTATTAAAGTACTACCTATAACCTACTGCATCGTAAACTTAAGCTCACTGTACTATAATATACTGACCTTTTCTGCTCTTACCACATCCTATAGTCTTCCATCCTGGAATGTCTTTGCAGCCCTAATTCTCAATTTACCCTTCAAAATCAAACCTGAATCTCATTTTGTGAAACTCTTCTGGATCCATCTATGTGTTTAATGAGAGTCTCTGCTGTGTACCAAATATTAAGTGACGCCATGGAGATTTTTAAAATATTTTTTCTCAAAAATCTCCCAAGTTGGTAAATGATGTTTGCAAAAAATGTGATAAATGCTATAATCAACATATGCACAATGTGTTTTTGGAAGGCCAAAGGGAACAGAAATTCTGCCTGTATAGAGGAAGAACAGGGAAGATGTTACAAAGGAGATGATATTTGAGCAGTGTCTTGAAGGATTAATATTAATTTACCGGGCAGTGAAGAAGAGAACAATGTTTCTGGCAGATGAAACTGACTATTCAAAGGGCACAGAAGTACATGATTGGAGAATGGAAAACCATTTACTATTACTGAAGCAAGGGAGATATTAAAAATATTTAACAACCAGCAGGGCATGAATGCTAACCAATCAGAACTAACAGTCATCTTACCCTTGCACGCCAGCTGAATATCAGCCCAGAAACAAAGTCAATGAATGTGCCTGGCACAAAAAGAGTAGCAGGAAAGATTAGGCCAGTAACAGATTAGCAGAGCTATGATAATGATTTGAACTTATTTCAGTAGAGAGGAGGGAACCATTAAAAGGTTTCAGATAAGTAGAAGTTGTATTATCAGTTATATTTTAGAAAGATCAACCAGGCAACAGTATAAAGAATGGCTTTGAAGGGGGGAAAAAAATAAAAGGCTGAGACAAATAGTTGGATGACTGTAGTAGTCCAGGTAAGAGATGAAGCATAGCTGAACTGAAACCGTGGCTGTGAGGATAAAGATAAAAGATCAAATTCAAGGCATATTTAAGAGATAAAAATTCACAGGATTTGATGAACAATTGAACATGAGGAACGAGAGTCTGATGGAGAGATAAATGATGCATTTGAGGTTTTTAGTTTAGAAAACTGATGCACAGTGATGCCATCAGACCAAACAGAGAATATAAAAAGGAGAAAAGGTTCCATTTTGTATATGTAGAGTTTAAAATATCTGAGGAACACAGTTGGATATGTCCAGAAAACTGCTATAAATAGGAGACTAGAATCCAGGAGAGAGAAACATCTGGGAGTCACAGCTCATAATGTGGTGGTTAAAATTTAAAAAATGGATGAGTTTTTCTAGGGTAAGAAAAGAAGTATGAAAAGGAAATGACTGAGGACAGAATCCTAGTGAAGATTATCATTTAAAGAATGAGAAGGAAAAAAATGAGTATTTTGTCTTATATCAAAGCTATTTATAGACCTCCCTCTTCTTCATCAGACCTTGAGATCCTGCAGGGCAGAAATCACATCTTACTTATCTCTGGATACCTTTACTATTCATGAAAGTGTATGATACCTAGTAAGTTTGCATGCATACACACACACAAATGTTTGCTGAATTGAAATAAGTTTCATCCCGGAACACCTGGGGATCATATACACTTCACAGGAGATTTGGTTAGACTACTGTCCATAGCTATGGCACTGTATATGGAAATAGGCCCCTCTGCAAGCTGCCGTAGCCACTCTGGAAAACAGTACGGAGGTTCCTCAAAAAGTTGAATATAGAGCTACCCTATGACCCAGCAATTGCACTACTAGGGATTTACCCCAACAATACAAATGTAGTGATCTGCAGGTGCACCTACACCCCAATGTATATAGCAGCAATGTCCACAATAGCCAAACTATGGAATGTTACTCAGCCATCAAAAAAATGAAATCTTCCCATTTGCAATGACATCGATGGAACTAGAGGGTATGAGGCTAAGTGAAATAAGTCAATCAGAGAAAGGCAATTATCATATGATCTTACTCAAATGTGGAATTTAAGAAACAAAACAGAGGAGCATAGGGGAAGAGAGGAAAAAATAAAACAAGATGAAATCAGAGAGGGAGACAAACCATAAGAGACTGTTAAGTGGGGCAACTGAGTGGCTCAATTGGTTAAGCTTCTGCCTTCATCTCAGGTCATGATTCCAGGGTCCTGGGATCGAGCCCCACATCGGGCTCCCTGTTCAGCAGACAGCCTGCTTCTCCCTCTCCTCTGCTGCTCCCCCTGCTTGTGTGCTCACTTTCTATTTCTCTCTCTCTCTGTCAAATAAATAAAAATAAAAACTTAAAAAAAAAACAACAGTAAATTAAAAAAAAAGAGAGACTCTTAAGCATAGGAAACAAAGTGAGGGTTGCTGGAGGGGAGGTGGGGGGGATGGGGTAACTAGTTGATGGGCATTAAGGAGGGCACGTGATGTAATTAACACTGGGTATATATAAGACTGATTAATCATTGACCTCTACCTCTGAAACTAATAATACATTATATGTTAATTAATTGAATTTAAATTTTAAAAAAGGAAAAAAAAGAAAATGGGTCCCTCAGTGTACCTTCCAAATTCACCCATAATCTTTGAATGCTTTTTTCCTGAACTAATGGTTCAATCCATTTTCTAATGGGCCACAAAGCCAGACATCTCATGAAGGCAGTAGTTGGTCATTCAACAGTGTAACTATAGAGAAGTTCCTGCAGCACTGATGTATGAAATGATTACTCCCTTCTAACTTTCATCTTTGCAGAAACTGTGATGTTATGAAAAAATTCAGAGACTTTGCCATGTTTTGGTGTATTGACATGTCACAGCAAGTTATTTCACCCCCTTGAGTCTGTTTGCTCATCTGTAAAACTGGGATACTGTGACCTACCTCTCAGGGTCAGGGATGAGAACTAAATGCAATCATGCAAGAAAGCATAAGACTCACTGTTCACTTAGTAGGGTCTTCATCTTTGGTAAAAATAGAACATTATTTTCTCCTTTGGATAAATAACTAAGAAAAACAAAAGATGTTTCTGGAAGATATGAATTAATTATCTCAAAAGTAAATCTCACATTGAGAATGGATATTTGCAATGGAATTCATAATAATATGGCATAAAGTTTTTAAGTATGATAGAAAAAGAGCATGAATCCCTGTGTAAATAATCTAACCCACCTTAGAAAATGATTGAAATACCTGAAATACTTCTCTTTTTAATGATTACTTTGACTGACTAGAGCACAATTGTGCTCTTTACCTCAGCAGAGGAGCAGGCTGGAACTAGAGAATGTAAGGGCATGGGTAAACTTAAAACAAAACAATTGAATTCCAAGTTTCTGCAAGTCAAGTGTTAGATGCTGAGACAACAATGCAGAGACTCCTCTACCTTCACCTGAACCACTGATAAATTCCTGGGCCCCAGGCCCTGGAGAGACACCATGATTATTGTTTAGTTTAGGGTTTTGGGGGCAGGATTTCTGGTGATTTGTCTTGATATCCTTAAATTTCCAAACACCAATGGAAAAATCAACTTCCCTTCCCAGCTACTACAAGGAAAAGCTGTAAGAAATAGTAGTAAAGTATATAAATAGCCCAGGATCATCAAAAGCCATGGACATTTGGTAACCTGTAGGGTATCTTGGTCACATATAATCATTTCGGTTTGAGAGGTCAAAACCTTTGAAAGTTGAAAGAAAGAAAGAAAGAAAGAAAGAAAGAAAGAAAGAAAGAAAGAAAGTTAAAACCACAGTAATAGCAACCTGGTATAACTGACTAGCTCAGAAAGAAAAAAAGTACTAGATGGAGGGTAGCAAGAAAAGACTAAGATAGTCTTTTCAAAAAAGTTTATTATGAAAAAAGTCATATGAGGAGAAAATGAGGTAATCTACATGTAAGCCTATAATCCCTTCTATAAATGTTGCTTATTTTCATCATTAGAAGTCAGGACTCTTGCCGCTAAGTCCGAGACGGTAGCTCCAACAAGCCTGGGGCGCAATCCCCCTGTGACTCCGATGCTCATGTAGGCCATTTCACAACAACTGCTATCATTTACTGCACCCTTAACATATAATGGGATCATCTTTCTAAAAACCCTATGGGTAGACATTATCCTCTTTTTCCAATGAGAAAACTGATTTCCATAGAGGTTAAACAAGTTGTCTGAAGTCACACTATAAGTAAAGAACGAGCCCAAGATTTAAAGCTTACGCTCCTAACCACTGGGCGATATTGCCTTCCCAGATTTGGCAAGGCTGATTGGCATGGCTTGATTTTCCCTATGCAATCTCTTCTGGCTGCCATAACACCAGTTTTCTCCAAAAGCAAGAACCAGACCACATCTGATTTTCAAACCGGTATACCAGGCTTACACAAAAGATTTCTAAAATTATATCTTTACCATGTCATCAGTATTCTTACGCAGTAGGTAACCCTATCAAATTAGAGAAATTAAACGAACATGTTTTTTCAACATTTCATACAAAAGGGAGGATGTTTAAAAAACATCCAGATGCCATCCAATTGTTTCCATGTATGGGGTAGTTGAATATGTCTCCTGGTTCTTTTTAGTTTGAGTTGTTGTGGTTGCTGGTATTGCTGTTGTCCCAGACTCAACTTCCGAATATCATCATTTCGCAAAAGTGGACCCTGAGGCTCAAAGAGGCCGAGGGACTTTCCCCAATCCCATAACTGATGGCAAATCTGAGACTGGAATATTATCCTTCTCCTGCCCAGGTCAGTGACCTCTGACAATATCATATGCTTCTTGAGGGAATATAATGATCATTTTTCAGACTTTGAGTATGATGTAGAATTTAAATTCGGTGTTTGTTAACACCATAGCACCATAGCAGTGAGGCAGTCTTGAAGTAAAACCTATGAACTTCTGCTTCTTAAAGAATAGAAGTATTTATCAAAATGATTCATTCTCTGCTGGGGCTTAAAGGTAGATCATAAAGGTTCAATTTTGAAATTTCCAAAAAACAGCAAATAGCAATTCCGAAAGGGAAGCTACAAATTTGAGCCTTACAGATACATCTTTTATTTATTTTTTAAAAATATTTATTTATTTATTTCAGAGAGAGAGATCAGGGGGAAGGGGGAGAGAGATGGAAAGGGAGAGAGAATCTCTATCACACTCTGCAGTGAGTGGGGAGCATGATGCAGGGTTCAATCCCATGACCCTGAGATCATGACCTAAGCTGAAACAGAGTCAGCTGCTTAACTGACTGAGCCACCCAGGGACCCCCAGAGGTATCTTTTAGAAAGAAGTCCTTAAGGGATGAACTTGAAGGCAATTAAGCTCTTTTCTTATTTACTATAAAACAAATTCATCTTTAAAAAGAAAAAAACAAGGGGTGCCTGGGTGGCTCAGTTGGTTAAGCATCCAACTCTTGGTTTCGGCTCAGGTCATGATCTCAGAGTCATGGGATCCAGCCCTGTGTTGGGCTCTGTGCTGGATGTGCAGCCTGCTTAAAATTGTCTCTCTCCCTCTCCCTCTCCCCCTCCCCCCACACTTGTATATTCACTCTCTCTCTCAAAAAACAAAAAACAAACAA
Organism: Ursus arctos; assembly: GCF_023065955.2. Taxonomy (NCBI): domain Eukaryota; kingdom Metazoa; phylum Chordata; class Mammalia; order Carnivora; family Ursidae; genus Ursus; species Ursus arctos. The sequence goes on along the minus strand of NW_026623056.1, from coordinate 14,104,613 downwards.
AAAACAAACAAACAAAAAAAAACAACCACAAACCAGCAAATACTTGAATTTCATTTAACATACAGAGGGAGGAAAAGGAGACAAGATTTTCCTTGTTCTGGCTCCATCTTCTTTTCATTGCTCTTTGTACTTTCTTCTCCTTGCTGACTAGAGTGCTCAGAAGAATTACCCTTCAATAAGGATAATTGGTCTTCAGCAAGTGGTTTTGCTAAGTACACAACGTCTAAGGAATCTTACTTCCATTCCACCAACAGTAAAGAAAAAGACATACATAAAAAAAGATCATTACTATGAAAGAGGATACATGTGAAAATATACCCAGGATATTACAAAACCACAGAGGAAGGAGACCCATCCCTGCCTCTAGGCTTTTCATTCATGGTGAGGCCTAAACTGAGGCTTGAAGGATGCATGAGCAGCAGGCAGCAGAGATTAGTCAAGATGGCAAATCTTCCAGAGCAAGGGTAAACTGTGATTGCAGTCCCAATAATAATCTTACAATAATTCTGGTTTGGGACCTTAAGCTTTCTAAGAGTAAATGTTGGAGGGAGCGATGCGGGCGAGGGAAGCAGCTGCCTCTATGGGCAATCTGCCATAACTTAGTGATGCCAATATCCAGGAACTGAAATATTTCAATTGAAACAATCCCATTACATTGCATAATAAATTGCCTGCTAGTGTCCAAAACACAGTCTCAGTCTTTAATAGTTAAATAATGTTAACCGAAAGGGAATGTCATTTATCCGTCATTTACTGAACAACTACAACATGCAATTCTGTGAAAGTTTCCATCAGGATGAAAAAACACAAAGCTCCCTACAGTCTAAAAGTTTAACATCTATCCTGGGCCTAAGATAAACCCACAAGCAGCACTACCTCAAGGCAAACTGTAGGAACAGTAACAGAAGTCCCAGCAAATTCCTAGGAAGATTCAGACGCAGGAGAGATTAAATTTAGAAAATTGTTTCAATTTCCATAGGAATCATAGATATGATCAAGAACAGAGAAACAAAAAATCAAGAATCACAATTTTCTCTCTGTTTAGATTGTCCACTCTATTCCAGGAAAATTTCAGATTAGAAAGCCAGGCTTTACTACATACCCCAGAGTGTGTACAAAATTTTAAGTTTGTCGAAATAGATGGAATATAAATTTCCAAAGGCTAAATCCCTTCAGCTCTCATTTGAAACTAGGGATGGCAAACAGGAGTATCTCAGCAGAGCTCAACTACCAACTACCTTGAGGACCCAGGGAGCAACAGAGAGGATCGCTAAGGTAACCAGACAGCAGAATGTAATTACCCAAATTGGAATTCAGCCAGGCTGTGCAGGCAATACCAACACTCTTTAGAAAATGTCATAGACTCTTTTAATAACCATGGCAATTTTATTCCATAAACATGTATTAGTAGGACATATCAGAATGAGAATAAAATATTCTTGTTTTCTACGCCTATGAATGGATACACAGAGCAAAGAAGGCGGGCTATAAATCTCAGAAACATGATTATGAACTTGCTTAGTTACAGTATTCACTCTTGTTTCTAAATGTAATTTTTTAAAATGGAGGAAGAGAAGCATAGTGCCATGTGTGCAACAGAATTCAAATGAGGTACCCTATACAACCAGTGAAGAATAACATTTCAACTCTTTATGCTGCTAGTTTAAACAAGCAAGTACACTGTTTTTATACTGGAAAGCCTAATGGTATATCATGAGATGTGTTATCATAGCCTCTGGACAAAGAAATTTTAAAAAACTAAAAAAAAATTTACAAACCCTACATTTCTAAGGTTTTACTTCAAAATTTTAAATTATAATAAAGTATAGATGTTTGTTCATGGAACTAAATGTTTTATTGTCCCAACTGCCCAGAGTAAATGATTTCATTATTGGATTAAATGATTCAATCCAACAAATATTTAATGAGTGTCTGCTATGGGCCAGAAACAGTCCCTTGTTCTCACAGAGCTTATAGGCCAGCAAACACGTGAAAGGAAAGTTAGTGGATTTCTAAGAAGATACAAATGTATGATTGTGAGATGCCCGGAGGACAGAGGAAATTTACCAAAACGCGGAAAGAAGCAAAAGCAAGAATGTATTATCATGACCCAATGTTGGCTCCGCTGGTATTTAACAGGCAACATTTTAGGTAGACGATATTCACAATATTTAATGAGCATTTACTTGGCGCTAAACCCTGCACTAAGCGTACATTTTCTTCTCATATTTTAATGGAATGATACTTCACTGTGGATTGGGAAGGAGGCCTCGTGCCTCATTGCAGACCAGAGTATTGGTTCAGTGCAGCCAGCTCAGGGATCATGTTTCAGGGCCACCAGTCACTAGCCTCTGCTCATTTGGACAAGAAACTGAAGTTTTGTGTAACTTCGGTTTCTCTATCTGGACAATGTGGATAATTCTATCCCATCTTCAGGGTTAATAGGGTTAAATGGAATCATGTTTATAAAGGGACTAACACAGTGCCTAGAAGATAGTAGGTACACAACACAAAATTGCACTGGTTATGATCTCATAAATAAAACCTTTTTCTAATGCTGTGACATTAAAACACCTAATGTCATAAATCCCCCTTGAGCTACAAATGCTCTGTTTATACAGCTAGCATGAATAAACAACTGCTCTGGCCCCTCTTCCTCACTGCCTGTCGCTCCCTTGCCCACTCCAAGTAGCTGTCAAGCTAATACCATCACCCAGAGTAATAGTAACATCAGGCGCCAAGTCTCTGCCCCCACTCCCTCCTTTCTCTCCCTGCAGGCCAGGAGGTGATAGGCTGCATAATTTTTCCCTGTGTCCCAACCTTAAAATCATTACACAGTCTAGCCTGGTAAACTTTTTGCACGTATATCCTCTCATCTCTTTAACTCCCCTTTCTCTTTCCATTACATTTAATCCTTGCTCATTTCTTCAGAAACATTTTTCTCCCTTACTCTCTCAAGCCAAGCCCTCCCCTAATGCACCACTGCGAGCCCAAAGAACAATACTAATTCTTATCGATAAGCATGAGAGCATGGTTAACAACGCATTCGCATCAAGGAAAGGAAAACCATCCCTGTCATTAGGCTTGACATCATTAAGGCCTTCGTCATTTCAAGGTCCTTCAAGTGCCCAGAAGTCCGCATTCTCTCCCTCATCTTTCTCTAATTAAACCTTCTTTTCTTTAGACATCAGTGACCAAGATAAATATGAAACTAACTCTAATTGTACCTCATTCTGTTCTACTTTTGTTTATTAGAGAGGAATACAGTGTAAGCCTTGCAATATTCTGACAATATTAGCTCTAGTAAGAACGGGCTTTTATTGGCATATTTATAACCTTGTTTTTATAGGAAAAAAGTGTTCTGAATTCTAAACCAACTTACAAGCAAATGTAAGAAACCCAACTTTTGAAAAGTTGGGGAATATTATTTCAAGAACATTGCATGATACTAGAAAACATAAAGAGATGCTGATTTAGAACTCACACTGGTGAACTGCATACTCATGCTGAATTGGGAATTTGCTTTAGACTCTTCATGTCGGATGAATTACAGCATTTTGTCCTGATACCGTAGTCAGTCTCACTCACAAGCAGCTTAGATTATGCAAACCTAATGTGATCTGTGGCAGTAAGTGCAAGACTGTAAAATACCCCTGCCTTTGTGAAAGGTTTGGGAATGACAATTTAGAACTATTCCTGCAAGGCTGCCAGCTCCTAACATCTAAAAGAAGATGAGCCCCTTTTTTGTCCTTTGCATGGCAGCTGACTTCTGTCATTCAACCCCCAACTCTAGGTTTCAAGGTGACAGGTCATATGTGCTTCAATACTTATGTAAATAAACAATATTGGGCTCCAAAGCCAATCTAACCAATGACCTTTTACAAACAATAGGCCTTTCTATTGGAAGAGTCTGCCAGGATTCTGAGTGCCAATGAGATGATCGAATATGCATTTTGGTTGTTAACACCAGCAGGCTTACATCCTAGAAGGACGGTCCAGGGAGAAAAGCACTTTGCAGAGTCTATCACCAGAAAATGGTCAATGATAGATAATCTGTACTTACAGCATTTACATTTACACATAATTGTTTTCATTTTAAAAACTTTCCAGATACTGACATACAGATCATTCAGACTAAGTTACGCTTTCATGTGAAGCATTATTTTTCCAGACTGTAAGTAAAACAAATAGTGTTTTCTTCTCTACTTCCTAATTAGACAATTGTCTTACCTTTTTTTCAAAAGGCATCGATCATTTGTTTCTTAAAGAATACCATACAGTATCTATTATGAAAGGCAATAAGCACATAGTTTTGTCTTCTGGGGTTTGCTTGTTTGTTTTACTTTTTTTTTTTTTTTAACTTAGTCATAACTAAGTTTCATGTTTTATTCCATTCAAAACTGTTTACTTTAGGTTCAAATTTGAGAATACAAAATATGGATCCTTCAGAGCAGATTTGGTATTGCTACCATAGGAGGCATGGAAAATAGAAATCTGACATTAATTTCATTTGCAAATGATACAACCTTGCAATCAGGCAAGATAAAAATGGACCCCAAATATGAACACTTACCTATAGCTCTTTTAGAAACTATTTCATTTCAGGCCTTCCCACTGATTACCTTTTGTAAATAGCATTAACAGTTTCTTCACAATGACACTACTGCAAAATGCATCCTTCATTGGTGCTAGTTACATGACACCACACTAAAAATTGTTGGTGAGCTAGCTTTGCTCAGTGCCAGGGGAGCCAAGATAATTTTGAAACAAACAGTGATATTAACAGATCTAGAATTCTTCCCCAGAAGTTTCAAATTATGCTTTAAAAAGTATGTATGTCACAAAAACAAAAATTATGTATATTGCTTCTTTTCAAGCTTTTGTGAAATGATTTCGTTTTTTCCTTCTGGACCTTAGAAGATGCTCAAAGTTTGAAGGGTTCAGTGCAAAAGGGTGGGGAAGTAAGTAGCCATGGAGTAGGTCTGGGTCACATACAGTTTAGAAACTGTTAAACTTTTTTCAAGAACAATGGTAATTGTGTTGTAAGATTAAGATTGGTAATATTCTAGAGCTAAAATATAAAAATCTAGAAGATGCTTTGATCTATTTTCCCAACAAATCTATAGACTTGGTTACTTTGAAGAGACAGTCCCATACTTACTGATGGTTAATGTGATTTAAAGGTAAAATCTTTATGTTTATCCATATTTGACTCTCATGGATAATCATCTTAAACCATAGAATTGTGGTTTTCTAACTCTGAAGCATTTGAACTCTTTCTCTTTTCCCCCTTAAACTCTCCTCAGAATCTTAACATATTTGCTCGGGCTGCCATAACAAAGTACAGACTAGGTGCCTTAACCAACAGAAATTTACATTACTTCTAGAGGTTAGAAGTCTGAGATTAGGGTGTTGCCAGGGCTGGTTTCATCTGAAGCCTCTCTCCCTGGCTTGTAGATGGCTGTCTTCTCCTTGTGTCTTTACATGGTCTTCCCTCTGTGCATGGCTATGTACAAATTTCCTCTTCTTATAAGGACACCAGTCAGACTGGATTGCGGCCCACCCTAAGGACCTCATTTTAACTTAATTACCTTTTTAAAGACTCTATCTCCAAATGCATTCATATTCTGACATACTGGAGGTTAGGACTCCAACATATGGATTTGGCAGTGAAGAGACAAAATTCGACCCATGACATTTAATATGTAAGACAGATAAAAAGGAGCTGTTGGGGTAAAAGGGGCTGGAGTCTCATACGTCTATCCTTCCATCTTTCTCCACTGCCCCCACTCCTCTACCAAACTACTTCTCAGGCACCTCTGGAGACAGTAGGATCCCAAGGAAACTATTCAACAGTTCATTTGTTTCCCAAATATTAGTGGATATTTACCGTACAGGTTTTGTGTCACGTGGTTTTGAATAGTTGCAAACGTAAACAAAGCAAGGCTTGCATTCAAGTAATTTTTATAGCAAACCACATCATCATGTATTAATTGAATGGCAGCTAAGAATTTTAAAACACATGGATCTAACTTCACATCCATGAGAGAGGTAGCAGAGGGATGTGGAAGGAACACTGGAGGTCCAGGCTCAAAGTGAGAAGACTCAGGTGTGAACATAGCTTTTTTTATCTGCCCAACAGGGGAAGGCAAGGCTCAAATGCACAACAAGTTTAAGGCGCATTGTACATTGATAAGCACCACAAAAGCATATGCTATTATTATAGTAAAAATCACCAGACCAGCTTTCAAAATGCAGCATTGTTTCCTCCTTCTCATTCGCCACCTGCACATTCCACAGGCTAATTGCCTCTATTATTTGAAGTCACCTTACTTAATCAAATTTAAGTGTTTAGCCTCTATTTAATTGAAGGCTCTGCAGCTTTAACCAAATGTAACCAGGTTATTACTCTGATAATTTGGGGGCTAAATTAATCAAGCCTGAGATGGATTTTTCTCTTTCCAAAATAATTCCTTTCCTTTTTCTCTAGCCCATTTTGAAGTTTTAAGTCATCAAATATTTAGGTTTGGCACACAGAATGTACATGCTTCCTTTTAATCCACTCCATAATCCCCAACTGCCCCTCTCTGGGCCTTATAACTGATCGCCCACCTCCTGTACAGCCTGGTCACCCTGACTGGGTCACTCTCCTAAAATTTACCATATTTAAAACCATATTATCTAAAACTCTACATGGAGGAGTCATGTCCTTAACACATGCTTCCAAACTTAGAGATTCTGGGCTCCTCAGGAAGTCAGACTTTCATGTTCATTCTCCAGGAATCTCCTATATCTTCCTCTTGGGCCACCCACAGAAACGTCTATTACTACCTACCCTACCACTGTTACAAGCTCCTTTTCCTATTTAGCTCAATTTCTTTTTTTTTTTTTTAAAGATTTTTTATTTATTTATGTGACAGAGAGACAGCCAGCGAGAGAGGGAACACAGCAGGGGGAGTGGGAGAGGAAGAAGCAGGCTCATAGCGGAGGAGCCCGATGTGGGACTCGATCCCGGTAAGCCGGGATCACGCCCTGAGCCGAAGGCAGACGCTTTAACGACTGCGCTACCCAGGCGCCCCCCCTATTTAGCTCAATTTCTAACCAAAGACAGAGGACTCTTCTTTTCCCTGCTTCCCAATTGCTGCTTTCCTTCCCCCGCCCCCCTTTTATTTAAGATTTATGTATTTATTTGAAAGAAAGAGAGGGGAAGGGGCAGATGGGAGAAAGAGAATCCCAAGCAGACTCCCTGCTGAGTAGGGAACATGGAACCCGATGCAAGGCTCGATCCCATGACCCTGAAATTGTGACTTGAACTCAAGAAATCAAGAGTCAACTTACTAACTGACTGAGCCACCCAGGTGCCCCAACTTTTCTTCCCTTTTGATTTACTACAATGCTGCTAGGAAAAATGTCATCCTCTTTTCAGTTTGGCAAGGAATAAATGAGGGACTAGGCCAGGTACTGTGTAGGGTATGCACTCGAGTCAGAAACACTCTCTGCTGTCTGGAGCTCACACTCATGTCAAGCATGTAGACAAGTAAGGACAATGCAAGGTAGGCTGGAAGAAGTGCTTTGCAGAGATAGAAGCACAAGTGAAGAGGAGATTCTTTCTCACTGGAGAACTAGGAACTGGTTCAGGGAAGAGGAGACATTAGAACTCGGTCTTGAGGATTTCAAGAGAAGGGCATTCCAAGTAAAAGAAGAGCAAGAACAAAAACTCAGGCATAGACTTGGCATATTTGGGGCTCCAACCTGTGCAGTGGGAGGGAGTTGGCCAATATTGAATATGGCACAATGAGGCCAAGAAGAAGTCAGATCATGAAGAATTCTGAATGCCAGATAGGCTCCACTGGTTACACGCCTGCCATGAGTGGTTCAGCCGGCCAGCAATCCCAGCAATGTTGCCACACTTCCCTGCCATAACTCAGGAAGAAATAACCCAAACGGAGTCTCTTTTAATGCCTCCGCTTAGGATGGGTGCCATAAGTGAGCAATCCATCATTCTCTTAAAAGGGAAAAACAATGTGTTTATATACTCTTGGCTCATCTGACTTCTAAAACAAAGTATATATTAAATACACCTATAAGATGATTAAAATTCAGTTTCATCTTCTATTAGCTACAAAATAATGGGTTGAAACTATTTGGAATAGTTTCTCAAGAGAAAGTACCACACAGCCTTCATCCTAGGTCCTTGGTTTTCTTTCTGCTTATAATCTCCATTAAGTGACAGAGGTTATACCCACATCCACTTCACAGCTCAGCTGTCACCACAAGGCTTATGACTCCCACCTTGTCATCCAGCACAAACTTCACCTTCATACAGACTGCATGTCCCCAATAGAGTTAATTTCTATTTGACACACCATGCCCAAACCAACATCCTTTTTCTTCACATAAACTTCCTTTCCATTTTTCTTTTCTTCTTCAAAGTTTCAGCATTCTTCCAGAGTCACTGGCTGTTTAAAACCTCAAACTCATTTTTTTGATTCCTCTCTACTCTGATACCTTACCAAACTAAAAATCCAATCGATTTTCATCTAAACCTCTTTTGTTCCTATTTTCACAGTCTTTGAGTCTGGATCACTGGGACAGTTTTCTCATTGGCTTCCCTGTCTCTAATCCAACCTGCATATAACTGCCAAACTAATCTCCTTTAATATATCACTTTCATCATGCTGATTCCCTGCTCAATAATCTTAGATAGTTCCCTATGTCAGATGCGACCAAAATAGAGTGAAAGCCCACTAGGAAATTCCACGAACGCCCTCTTCTCTGAGTGGTAAGTATTATTTTTCCAGACATACTAATGATGAAAATTGAGGTTCCACAATTTAACTTGCCAAGCCTAGTAATTGGTAGAACTAGGATTACAGCCTAGTCCTTTGAGTCCTGGTCCAACATGTTGCCTTAATAGAAATTTGTAGCTCCTATGCTTGATTTCAAGAGTCTCCATAATCTCCCTTTGCTTCATTTAACCTATCTCTTTTTTTCTAACTCCCCAACATAACCCTCCCTGTAGCCAGCCTTGGCTCCTCATTGCCTCTCTATATGCCTACCTTATTCCTGCTTTTCTACGGCTTTCACTCGGCATACTCTAGCTTTCCCCCAACCTCCGAAGCACACCTTAAACTCCATTAGTGGGGCTCTGATGACGTCCCTGGCAATGTCAGCCTTCCTCAGTTAGATTCCTACAGTATTTGTGCTCCAGCAGAGGGGCTCACAACCTGAGGACAAGGGGTAAGGGTAGGGCGGGGCGGGGGAATTCATGGGCTATGGATCCCTATGAGTACCAAGGCATACACCAAATTATATGCAATTCACATGTATTTGTTATTATTTTCCAAAAATAAGTGGATACCATTGTCATTCATAAAACACACACTCAAATAATTCATGTTTGTTCTTTGTCTTTATTTATTTCCCTAATTATAAGAACTAACCATAGATCAGCCATCAGATAGAGTTCGTGAAATATATGACATTAAAGGGAATCTTTAATCTCAAAAAAGGTGGAAACCACAGGTCTAAACACTTAAATGCATACAATCTTATTGATTCACAATTGTGCATGTCCTTTAATCTTATAAGCCCCCATGAGATCTTAAAGAGTTTCTTATAAGATACAGAAGAACTACACCATACTTCTGAATCCTACAGTACCTCACCCAGTACTGAATACGTGGTGGGTGTTAAACAAATACTTGTCTCAAGCTTCCCTCAAGCAGTAAAATATAATGGTACACTTCAGAAAGATCCAGACTTATTTGCTAAATGATGGGCTAAGAAAAAGCATGATTCTATAGCCTATTAAGTTGCCAAGAACAGTGGAGCTTCCCACCTTTCGTTCCGTCCATGGCCACCTCGCACGGACTTTGGTGAAAGTTCTGATCGCCACTCGATAGATCTGGGGGTCAGAACTATGGTTTGTTTAACACCAGCTGATATATAGAAATTCAAATCTCCTATGTCTATTTACAAAGCAGAAATTAGAGATAAGCCTTGAAGGAAATCATTTCAATTCCCCTTTCTTACACAGTATCAGGATCAAGGGGTGATGGAACTCCTTTAACATATTGCTAGCTTTGAAATTTAGTTAAATTATAGGTTCAAATTAAGACCTGGATAACATCAGATAGCTACACAATTGCTACAAAATATAGACTACCTATCTTTAGATAGAGGGTGAAGGAGAATTCTAATAACTGGCATTGGCAGGAAAAGTTCTTAAGGTAAAATATGGTTCATTATACATTACCATTAATGAATAAAATTTTTTAAGAAGTAGATTTCCTGAATAATTGAAATTTACTCATTTATAGTTTCAAATTTTTATATTAAAAATTTTATATCAATATTTTCTAAACTGCCTTACATGCTTGCTGGCTACATTAACAAATGATATTGAAAATAACTCTTCCTGGGGCACCTGGATGGCTCAGTTGGTTAAGCCTCTGACTCTTGATTTCAGCTCAGGTCATGACTCAGGGTTGTGAGATCAAGCACCATGGCAGGCTCCATGCCGAGTGTGGAGCCTCCCTAAGATGCTCTCTCTCGGGGCACCTGGGTGGCTCAGTCGTTAAGCATCTGCCTTTGTCTCAGGGCGTAATCCCAGGGTCCTGGGATCAAGCCCCACATCGGGCTCCTCTGCTGGGAGCCTGCTTCTTCCTCTCCCACTCCCCCTGCTTGTGTTCCCTCTCTCGCTGACTGTCTTTCTCTCTGTCAAATAAATAAATAAAATCTTAAAAAAAAAAAAAAAAAAGATGCTCTCTCTCTCAAACAAAACAGAACAAAACAAAAAAACCCAACCAAACAAACAAACAAAAAAACCCTCTTCCTTGGGATGCCTGGTGGGCTCAGTCAGTTAAGTGTCTGCTTTTGGCTCAGGTCATGATCCCAGGGTCCTGGGATCGAGTCCCACATAAGGCTCCTTGCTCAGTGGGAACCTGTTTCTCCCTCTGCCTGCTCCTCCCCCTGCTTGTGCTCTCTCTCTCTCTCTGACAGATAAATAAGTAAAATCTTTTTTTAAAAACCCCACAAAACTCTTCCTTACAATCATCACATTGAATATCAATAATTACTTTATAAACTCTGGTATATAACAGGGTTTTTTACCCCTTCATTAAATGATCCCAGACTACTATACACTTTGAGTTTTGTGGGATTTTTGAAAATTTTATCCTGAAATAATTTTAGACCTAATTAAAATTTGCAAAATAGTATAGAGTTTCTACATATATCCTTCACTCAACTTCCCCAATGCTGTTATCTTAAATAACCACAGTGCAATCATCAAAGCCAAGAAATCACCATTGGTACAATAGATACTATTAACTGTAGATCTTATTCAAATTTTGCCAGTTTTTCCAAAAATGTTCTTTTTCTGTTCCAGCATCTAACCCAGAATCCCACACTGAATTTTTTTGTCTCCTGAGTCTCCTATAATCTATGACAGATCCTCAGTCTATCCCTGTCTGTCATGATCCTGTCACTTTTGATGAGTACTGGTCAGTTATTTTGTAGAATTTCTTTCAATTTGTCTCACTTTTTCAATGATTATATTAAAGTTGTACATTTTTGGCAAAAGTATCACAATATGTAAGCAAGGTTTTGCCCTTTCTTTGGTACATACTATCAGGTTTGTGGTAACAATGTCTTATTCTTAGTGATGTTAACCTTGGTCTCTTGGTTAAGGTAATGTCTGCTGGGAGATCCCAAGTTACTTTTTCTTCCCTTGGTAATTAATCAATATTTTTCTGATTTGTTAATACAGTTTTTCCAACTCTTTCTTCAGAGTAAAGCATCAGACGTCACTCCGAGTGCTTGCCACTAATAACTTGCTTTTTCTAATCTTCTGCAGGCTTAAAACTCAGAAAATGTTGTCAGAATCCTGACATAATTATCAATATATTTATTTATTTATTTATTTATTTATTTATTTATTTATTTTTAAAGATTTTATTTATTTATTTGACAGAGAGAGAGAGAGACAGCCAGCGAGAGAGGGAACACAAGCAGGGGGAGCGGGAGAGGAAGAAGCAGGCTCATAGCGGAGGAGCCTGATGTGGGGCTCGATCCCATAATGCCGGGATCACGCCCTGAGCCGAAGGCAGATGCCTAACTGCTGTGCCACCCAGGCGCCCCTATCAATATATTTATTGATTTGGGTTTATTGTTTATTTATTGGTTCATTGTAGACTTTTACAGATAAGTCTTTTTGCTGCTTAGACATCCTTTGTGGTTACATTAATGTTCTCAGTTTTGATGTTTTCTATCTAGAATCTGCATTGTTGATAACGCCTAATAACTGACCCTTCCTTAGTGGCACTTAAGTATCAGAGAAAGATATACAAAAAATCAAAAGTTGATTTACTAAAGGTATATTTCCAGTTCAACAAGCAAGTTTACCATGACAGTCCGTTCCCAGTTGGTAGTATAAGAAATTAAAATAGGAGGAGTTTGTTAGCCATTGATTCTGTTTATACTTGATTTGTTAGATGTAAAGAGATGTGACACCCATAAACCAAAAAGCTGCTTTGTGATGATATGAATGTTAATTAATCTCTCCACATCTCTAAACTCTGGCTCCGGGTTCCAAATCATCTAGGCTAAGGAGCTGACGGAAGAATCCAGTCTTCAAATTCCATCTTCCCAAAGCCATCAATAACATAGAAACATCTTACTAAAAAGATACTCACAATGTCATCAAACCTATCTCTCTGCTTCTATGTAGGATCTCACTGCAACCATTTCAGAAAGGGAAGCTGTGTGCCTTAAACTCCAAATCTTTCAGAGAACGCTCCTTTCTTATTATGTGCCTCATGTATTTCCTTTTCATTCAAAATATCCATGTAGATTAAACATATTTCCATCTACAGTGAGAAATATTTAAAAATACAGCACACGTTAATCATATATTTAAGATCTTTTCATAGGTTTCTCCTGCTTTAATTTGATGAGGGTGAGATCTGGCCCATTCTTCCTGTTTTATATATCCAAAGAAGAACCCAAACATTTCTCAAATAGCATGTCCTAAAAAAAATGCGATTCATGGTTCTCTATCTCCCTTATGCCAAAATGATTGAGTCACTGTTGTTCTGTTGTTTAATCTGATAATTATGCAAGCACTAAATCTTACATTGGAGCAGAAAATGTTAACACACATTGAAAAACCAAAAAGCGTAGAACTATAATCTGTATGATAAAATGCATTACTCTGTTTAAAAGGATTGTTTTACAGATGCAATTAACAATCAGCGATCATACAGTTTAGACCGGTGTTTTGATGCCATCTGTTGGAATAAGTCCTCTTACTCTCTGGAATGAAGCTATAATTTTCAGTTTACAGTTTCATTAGGCAACATACAGTGTAACAGTCACCAAAAGAAGAGAAATCCTAAATACTTTCAGTTTTGTAGTCTTCCATAAACAATTAAGCATGTTGCTGAAATTTTCCAAAAGAGAGAGAATTTAGAAAATTAGCAACATGACCACAGATTGCTGTTTTATTTCACAGCCTTAAAATATCACCAACAGTTCAAATGGCCAATGATGGTTTTCTAATTTTAGTTTCAATATTTGAAATGTAACTTCCAGCCTTTTTATTTATGATTTTTTTATTAACTTTAAAAAATGCTTGCCTTGTGCCTAAACAACTTATGCCATAATATCCGTGATAAAAGTTAACAAATAACCTGTCCATTACGACACATTTCTGTTAGTTGTTATTAGCTTATTAAATGCCAGATCAAATCTTTGGGGGCCTTTAATACACTAGGGGGTGCTAGTTCTCTACATGTACACATTTATAAGGCAAAACTTTTTCTACAATTAATTTTTGGGAATTATAAAAGTTGACCTAAAATTCTAATAGAGTACGTAAGTTGCATACATATGAAGAAAACAAAAAAGAAAAAAAACGAACTCATTAAAATTACACTCTGAATTAAACAGCAAGAGTCCAAGTGGGAGTGCAGTTTTACACTGCAAGAGGTAAGATCCATATAGTCTCGGTTCATGGTTCAGACATCAGTTGCTAGTATCAAACAAAACCTGAAAAGAAAGTCACAGCTTTTCAAAAAGTATAGTATTGGGCCCAAATTCCTTAATGCTATTTCTTATGTCTATGGTGCTCCAAAAGAAATACAAAGAAAAGCCACCAGGGAGAAAAGATTTCTTTACTAAATTTAGACAACTTATTTGAGATTCTTTTCCTTTGATATGCCATTCAAACAGTCCCAAATGACAATAAGTCACCATTAAGATCTGAACTTATGCTCTACAGTAGGCTGGTAAATTGCCTCAAGTAACTAATGGCTCTCTGTTATGACTTGTAGCACCTGAATGATGAAAGTACACACACACACACACACACACACACACACGGATGTGTGAGTGCGCACACACACACACACACACACCCCAATGTAAAGAAGAACCAGGTTTACTTTTAATATTTTTAACAATATTTTTAACAGAATCAAATCCAACAGGGACATTACCCCAAATTCCATTCTATATGTAGTATAGGTGTGGGAGGGAGGATATATTTTTCCTTTCATCTTTTTGGGTTTAGTTTTCCTTCTTTGAAAAAACTAACCAATAGGATTCCAGATATACTCAAATTCAGGTAAAGCATAGTAACCTACCATTTACCACTTTCAGAGATAATTGGATTCTTAAGAACCTTTCTTCCAAAATAGAAGCCCTGGCATCTCTTTATCAATTACCAGGATCTACTTCTAACTCATTTTGCTTCTCCCTCTCCTCATTCCACCAAACTGCAGGCATTCATCTAGTCTCTCCCACCTTTTCTTAGTATAACGAGAAATATTCCAAAAAGTTGTTCCCAGCTTGTTGCATGTCCTGCTCCACCAAATGCCATGGGAGCACTTAGGAGATTCTGTAGGCTTGCTATATGCTGCTTGCAGTGGGAGATACCACACCCAGCAGGAGTCTGTTCAGAACACCTTGATATCATGGTAAATAAAGACTGTTTAAAAATATTTAGATGAATCATATCTCTGGATTACCTTCCAGCACATCAACCCACAGCTACAGCAAGAAGAGAGCCATGTACTTTTCCTAAACAGAAACAGGAATATAATGCTCTGGTGATATTATCAACACATGGAGGGTATAACACCTGGAATGTATGAACAATTAGCCAAGACCTCCATAGGAGTCCTGAAAGGTTTTATGTAATGATTTTGGAAAATCCTAATCTGAGACCATCATCTGTTATTTTATGAACGTATAGCCTCCAAACTCTGCCTAGTAGCAGCTTCGCAGTTGCAAATACGCAAATGTTTTAAATTTGCATTTAAAAAGGCAATTTCATGGGTTCATTCTGAGTCACAACAGAGATTTGTCACATACATCACGTTTTCATCCTTTCTTTGAGGACAGAGGCCAAATCTAGCATTGTTTATACCTTGGTATAAGAGATGAAGGCAAGAAAATGGTTTTCAAAATAGTAGTAATTATTAGAGTTGTCAACTTATACTGACAAACAGTATAAACTGTGTCGTTCTGTATTTGGATCATAGAATCTCAGAGTTAGAAGAGGCCTAAAAGTCATTTTATTAAACTCCCCATGCATGAATCTCCCTTACTCATCACAGATAAATGGCTTTCCAGTTTCAACTTACACCCCTCTAATCACAGAAAATCACTGCCTTACAGGCATAATTATTAGAAAGCTCTGCCTTTTATTGATGTGATGCCTGTCTTCTCACCATCTTTTTTTATTGGTCAGGTGATGCTGTATATCAGAGTTGTTCTTGAGTCTGTACTGTCTGGGATCAACTCCCAGTTCAGCCAGTTACTAGCTTTGTAACCTTAGATAAGTAACTTAATTTATTTGGCCCGTCTACATACATTTAGAATTTGCTGACCACTTGTCATTACCTCCACAGCTCTCACCCTTATCCCTGTAACCATCGTCTTGAAAACTTCCTGCCCCACGAATCTATTTTCAACATGGCTGCCAAGAGTGATCCATTTCAAATTTAGTCAAACCGAGTCAGCCTACTGATCAAAATTGTGCAATGACTTCACATTTAATTCAGAGTAGAAGTTTAAGTCCCCACAATGTCCTCGTGCTTCTCTACCCTGTTACACTCTAATTTTATCCCTTCCCACTTGCCCTTCAGCCACTCAGGCAGCTTTAGCCACATTGATCTCCTTGCAACTAAATACAAAAGACACATTCCTGCATTCAGGTCTTTGCTCTAGCTGTTCTCACAGCCCAGAACTCTCCTCCTCACCCCACCCCTGACCCCAGAACCCTGCCTCCTAATCCCATCTTCCCCCTCAAGTCTTTGCTTAAATCTCACTTTCTCACAGAGACTTATTCTGGTTATTCTGAGCCCCATCCACCTCATCACCCAGCACTCCTGATGATTCCCCTTACGCTACCTACTTTTAAACAACTAATTTACATATGGTAAAGAAAAGCAGGTTTCTGTCTACAAACCCACAGAATGACAGTTTTTGTCTGGCAGTAAGGAGCCATGGTATTAATTCTTCATGTTTCTACTTTAAATGTGTGATTACTCCTCTATTTTACATATCTAAGGAAGAAAAGACTACACATGTCACTGGTTCCCTCTCTCACCATAAATTTCATCCTCCCTAAAAGAAACAGGCTTGTTTGGCACAATAGTGATCAAAATATTCCACATGGAAATGTGCACAATATATCTTTAAAAGGGAGATTTTTAAGATTGAGAAGAACACAATCACCATAAAGATGGGGCATGGAAACACACTACTTGAAGATAATGAAAGGAATTGGGGGTAGGGGATATTTCTGGAAAAAATATCATACTAGAGAAATAATTATCTTCAGATATTTGAGGAACATCATTTGGAAGAAGACCAAATTAATTTGTTTTGACTCCAAAGGCCAGAATTAGGTCCTTTGAGAGAAATTACAGCAGGAAAATTTTAGCTCAATATTAGGAAAATCTATAAATTAATTAATGCAGACCAAATATAAAATTGGGTGGCTTTGAGAGGTCAAAAGTTTTCTGTTATTGCAGAAATGTAAACAGAGGCCAGATAACCACCTGCATTAGTTTGCTAGGGTTAGGTGACAAAAAACAAACTGGTTTTCCCACAGAATTCAGAGATATTATTTTTAAGTTACTATTTACTACATAAAATTTTCACAATATTAAGATTTTTAAAATAAAGAAAATTAGATGTCCACAATTCTGTCACCTGTACCGATGAAAGTCTTCGTCATTACCTGTAAGGGTGCATAACACACTGAGAACAGACTGAGTGATAGCACTGGATACTAAGAAACTCAAGATCTTTTAAAGGAAGCAGCTACAGGAATTGGGACTGATTTGAATGAGATGGGAAAGAGAGAAGAAAGCCTAGAAATGAGTCGAAAGTCTCAAATCTGGATAAACTGAAAGGATAGCATCGACAAATATTTATTAAAAAGGTACAAGAACTGAAGTCAGGAAAACCAATTTAGAGTAGAGGCAAAGTATATGACTTGAACATTGTCATGTTCTGATATAAGCAAATCTGCTCCCTAAATTCTCCCCATAGGCAGGTGGCTCTTCATACCTGGGGTTAAAATTAAATAACCATAAAATCAAAACCACAATGAGATATTATTTCACACCTGTCGGAATTGATATTATTATGCTTCATTCCCCCTTCCGATTACCCCCCCTTTCTTTATCCCTCTCTTCTCCTACCGATCTTCCTAGTTCTTATGTTCCATAGATGAGAGAAACCATATGATAATTGTCTTTCTCTGAAGCATGAGAGACTATGGACTATGAGAAACAAACTGAAGGCTTCAGAGGGGAGGGGGTGGGGGATTGGGATAGGCTGGTGATGGGTATTAAGGAGGGCACGTATTGCATGGTGCACTGGGTGTTATATGCAACTAATGAATCATTGAACTTTACATCAAAAACCAGAGATGTACTGTATGGTGACTAACATAATATAATAAAAAAAATAGTATTATATAAAAAAGGTATAGATTGAATAAAAGTTGGATTTATGACATTAAAAAAAAATAAATAAAAAAGCAAAGTTTCAATAAAAAAAAGAATTGATATTATCAAAAAGGCTAGAAATAACAAGTTGGCAAGGATGTGGAGAAAAGGCAACCCTTGTGCATTGTTGGTGGGGATATAAATTGGTGCATCCACTATGGAAAACAGTATGGAGCTCCCTCAAAAAAATAAACATTAGAAAGACCATATGATCCAGCAATTCCACTTCTGGGTTTTCATCTGAAGAAAACAAAAACACTAATTTAAAAAGATTTGTGCACCTCTGTGTTCACTGCAGCGTTATTTACAATAGCTGACATATGGGGACAATCAAGGGATCCACCCTTGGATGAGCAGATAAAGAAATACACACACACACACACACACACACTGGAATATTACTCAACCATAAAAAAGAGTGAAATCTTGCCATTTGTAACATGAAGGGACCTCAAGGGCATTATGTTAAGTGAAATAAATCAGACAGAGAAAGATGAATACCATATGATCTCACATATGTAGATTACATTATATAACGAGCCCATACATACAGAGAATAGGTTGGTGGTTGCCAGAGGCAGGTGGTAGGGATGAGAAAAATGGGTAAACTTTTTTCAGGATTTTCTTTAATTTAAACATATTGAATAAAAGAAAAGATGTGGCATATATATGTACGCCCGCCCACACATACATACAGAATATTATTTAGCCATTGAGAGAAAAGGAAATCTTGCCATTTGTGACAACACAGATGAGACTTAAGGGTGTTATGCTAAGTGAAATAAGTCTGACAGAGAAAAATAAATACTGTATGATCCCACTTTTATGTGTAATCTAAAAAAGGTGGATTCATAGATATGGAAAGTAGAATGGTGGTTACGAGGGCCTGGAGGTAGGGTGAATGTGAAGATGCTGGTCAAAGAGTAGCCACTTCCAGTTATAAGATGAGTGAGTTCTGGAGCTCTCATATGCAGCATGGTGACTACGGTGAGTAATACTATATATTATGTACTTGAAAGCTGCTAAAATAAATAACCATTGAACATTTTTAGAGCTTCTAAAGGTGTGAGCCTTCAAGGTATCACCTTACTGCTGCTCTCCTAACACTCCAGGCATATTTAGCAGCAACAAAATTCGCACAACTCAACTGAATACTTAAATTGTATTACATTCTAAATCTTATTACCAGCAAGTATCATCTATTTTGTCCTTGCAGAAGTAAAATCCCTAAAACTATATCCTTCAGTCAACAGACCGTGAAGGTGTTCATCTTAGTCATGAGAACAAAATCTGTCCACTGGATAGAGGGTCTGCATGGATCAGATGGGATAATATAACTAAAGTTCTTTGCAGCCTCAAAGTCACCAAGCAAATTTTGGGGAATGCTATTTAAGTATGTCAGATGGTCTTCTAGGTGTCAGCACAGAGAGCAGAATATACCGACAAACATGAATGTGGTTTCTGACTTTATATCAAGTCAGACTTCCAGGTTCAAGCCCTGGTTTTGCAGCTTATTAGCTCTATAACCACGGGCAAGTTACCTAACTTTTCAGTGTTCAGTTTCTTTTACCTGCAAGGGGGGATAATAATTGTACAATACTAAGAGAGATTGCTGTGAGGAATAAGTAACATGATTATGTATGAAACACAGAACTACACCAAATATCAAGTACATTATCAAGAAAATAATCATTATTATTTTTGTTATTATTTAGCTTACAATTTAGTTTAGGGACAGCATGGATATAGATAGCTAGATAATGATATGTACATGACGTATACATGTATGAACATTCCAGATCTATATACACAAGAGATGCGCATACCTATACACACATACATTCTGTACATAAAGTAATAAATTTAAAATGCCATATGTGTATAACAAAGTCAGTTTCTGGGTAAGTGCCCTGGATAGAATCTCAGGATTTGACAGATGCGGAAACCATTGTAGGAAAGGAGCATCTGACCTAGGAAATAGTTTTGTTTACTGGACTGTCTTTCCTCTAAAATGTGAAATTCTTTTTTTTTAATGTGAAATTCTTGAAGGCTAGAGGTCGTATCTAACTTGCCATTTAATCCTCAGTGACCAGCACATTACTGATAAATCCACAGCTCTAATACACATTTGTTTGGTTAATGCAAGAATAAATGAATGTACGAAAAGGTAAGGAGCATATTCGGGAAACAGAGAACATTGTGTGCCCAGAGCAGGGGATTCACATGATAATAACAGTAATTATTACTTACTAAACATTCAAACAAACGAGACAGGTCCCAGGAAAAAACTAGATTTGACTGCAGGAAAAGAAAGGTAAAGGAGAAGAGAAAAAGGCTAAAACATTTTTGCAAAGACAGATATTTGTAGTAGCATAAATGATCTCCTAATTCCTGGACCTGTGGCCCTTTTCATCTCCACAGCTCTCCGCACAGCAATTGTGGGCACTTAGGAATCTCCTCGCTGGAGAACTCTAGATCACAGCCTCCAGGGAAGTCAAGGGCTTCCCATACTTCCTTTTACCAGAATAAACAACAACATAATCTTTGTATTTAGAAACCTTTAGTTAAACCTCTAATATCTATAGGCAGAGTCAATTAACACTCTTCCCAGATGGGAATGCATCCCATTTTATAGTCTCCTGAAGAAGAAATGCCACAACCTCTAATGTTATGTCTTCACTGTCAGGAAGTGATTCTATTCCTCCAGTAAAACCCTATGGATCTCACTGCATTCTTTGAAACAGTTCCTTTTTTATTTTTTAAGTATCTTTTAATATGTACTCTCTTCTCCAAGTTACACCATTCTAGTTCCTCCTACAATTCTTCTGAGGTATTGTTTTCATATTGCTTTATCCCTCCTATGCCTTTCCTCTAACCTCCCCAACCTTGTGTTTGTCAGGGAGTGAGCCATTGTTTACGTATTATTCCTTCTGACCCTTGGTTCAGGGCTCATTTTCCAGTGGAACTGTCTCTAAGGTGCCTTTGTGAGAATTAGGAAAAGATGCTTCCCTCTGGGCAGACCATTTTAAAAAGTGCCCCTCTCTAGAAAGGCCAATTAGAAAAGGGCCCCTTGGAGCGAAGAAAAAAGTGCTCTGTTCTTATGCCTTGGTGAGGCACCTTTATACACTGAATAAACCAACCAATTACACATGGCAGCCCTGCCTTTGAGACATCTGTGTTTAGAGAACAGGGTTAGTTATATAGAATCTATGTGCCACAGAGCATTGTTCTCTTGGAAACCAAACCCCTTCCAGGTTCTTACCTCTATTTTTTTTTTTTTAAAGTATAACCCACTGCTTAGCAGAACTTTGAAAATAGCCTGATAAGGATTAAAAAATAAATTCTGAATTTTCTCATTCTTACATACATTTTCCTGTTTATTTCTACAGTAGGCTTACTTTCTAAGCTACAGCTTCATTGGTGTTAACTTCCCTATAATGTTCAGATTTTATTGCTTGGTGTAAACATAACCAACCAGATCTTTAAATGATATGACAGTAACATGAGCTGAGCATCTCTGATTATAAAGTCATAGTCAGGGGTGCCTGGGTGGCTCAGTCGTTAAGCGTCTGCCTTCAGCTCAGGGCGTGATCCCAGAGTCCTGGGATCGAGCCTCACATCAGGCTCTTCAGCTGGGAGCCTGCTTCTTCCTCTCCCACTTCCCCTGCCTGTGTTCCCTCTCTCGCTGGCTGTCTCTCTCTCTCTCTGTCAAATAAATAAATAAATAAATAAATAAATAAATAAATAAATCTTTAAAAATAAATAAATAAATAAATTTAAAAAATAAAGTCATAGTCACTTTGGGGGAAACATGGAGGCAGGGTCCTGCCTTCAAAAGTATTAGTATCTAGGTGGAGAGACAGAACATCTACATTTAGAGATAGACACGCAGAATCACAAATGTAAGGTGCTATAAGAGGGGACAGATGTGACAGGGGTACAGAAGAAATGAAAGTCACAGGGTAGGGAAGGGAGAACGAGGTAAAACAGCTTGGAAACTCTTATGGACCTTGGAGTAGGGAGAAGCCTTACATGCATAGAGAGAGAATGGAAGGCAGACTTGGCAGTGTGCTTTCCCTCTTCCCCAGGGTATGATCCCACTTCATCCCTAATGAAGTGGATGTGCTGGAAAGAACACTGGGCTAGGGGTCTAGAAGTCTAGGTCTAGTACATCTACTAATAACTATCAGTGTGACCTTGAACCAGTCTCTTCACATTTCTGGATCTTCATGACCTCGTCTATTAAATGTGGCATTGGAAAAGATTACTTTCAAGGTGGATTCCAGCTCTTAGTTTCTATGATATTTTACATTCTGTGAGTTATTTATTTCCAATTTAAGAAGATCATTAATTAGGATCTTTATGTTCTGAAATGCTATCTCAACTTATCCTAACCTCTCCCTCTAGCCAGTCCCCAGCATCACAATTGTAACTGTCAAAGTCAAACAATTCTAGTCTCCAGTCTGACAATTTTCCTTTTGTTCTCACATCTGAGAAATGAATTATACTTAAAGCCATTTTGCACTTAATGTTTTAGCCTCAGGGAGCCGAGGTTTCCTTGAATTAAAAAGTGTAAGCAACGTGATAGGGCATGAAATCACAAATCCACTAAACTCTTCCATGTTATTTTCTTGGTCAATATATTCATCGTAACATGCTTTAGAAATATTGCATAAACCCTGATAATGTAATCTGTTATTAAATGGATTTAAATATGCTGGGGTCAATATTCAACCCTCAATGTCACTGGTTTTATATTAAAAACCACATATAAGGTAAACGCACATATAAGGTAAATAAGTCATTTTGTTCTATAAATTGGTTGAGTAGGTAAATAGTTTATTCTGACCTCAACATCTGCATTTTATAGGTGTTCACTTTTTAAGACAGGACCATTTCCCCAAAGAACTTCAAGAACTGTGTTGACTGTTCCTATATAACAAATAATGTTTCTAAATAACAAAGGATGTTCTAGCTGATATCTATCAGATACTCTAGCTGAGAATATGTAACAGATATTCTAAATATCCATTTTCTATTGAATAAAGATCTCCAATTTCTCTGTAGAATTCCTTTTTTATTTAACAATTTTAGATTAAATAACCTATTATAAAGAGATAATAATCATTAACTTCTACATGTTGGCATAAATACGAAAACCAACATATACTATACTTACTCCCAATCAAATATATGCCTCTATCGCCACTGCCTCCCAAATTTCCACTAATATGACAGAAAATGAATAAAATAATTAATAAACCCATAAGAATAATGGAATAATAGAGTAGATGAGAGGAAGCCAAAAACCATGAGTAACATTTTGGAATGGAATGGTAAGTGCTAACTGATTTAACAGAATAGGGAAAGCTGAAACCTAGGTCTTGAGGAGAAGCAGCAAAAAGCCTGCTATGGAGGAAGTGGTGGTTGAAATCCGTATGGAGAAAAATTAGACTCTCAGATCCCCCTGTCCCTACATCAACCAGAGGACTTGATCAGAATATCTGTAGATTAGGGGATCTTAAGTGTAACAGAGAGAGGGGGTGTGCAACCACACAGAAAACCTGGGGGATTAAGTAATTGTCTATGTCAGATACTCTCAAAAATTTTGGTCTCAAGACCACTTTACATTTAAGAATTTTAAGAACCTCAAAGAGTTTTTGTTTCTTTTGGTTATATGTATCAACATTTATCTTATCATAAATTACAATGGAAAACATTTAAATATTTATGAACTCATTTAAATAAAAATGGCAAGTCTTTTATATATTAATACTATAAATATTTTTATGAAACTATATTTTCAAAAAAAAACTAGAGAGAAGAGTGGCACTGTTTTACATTTTTATGAACCTCTTTAATGTACAGCTTCATGGAAAATAGATTCTCGTATATGTTTCTGCCTTCAATTTATCATGACATGTTGTTTTGGTAAAAGAACATTAAGAAAATCCAGCCCCACAGAGATATGATTTAGGAAGGGAAGAGTGTTTTAATAACCTTTTCAGATAACTGTAAATATTTTTCTCTCATACTACACCAAAAACTCAACAAGTGGTAGCTTCTGAAAAGAGAGCTGCAGTATGAAATCTGAAACCATGCCAATGAACTTTTTTACTGTCACATTAAAAGCAATTGGTGTATCTTGCACTTTGACCCACGCATTGTTTTGTAATGTTCTGGTCATTTAGAAAGTATCAGTTTACTGATTTAGATACATCTTCCAAATATTAGCATATTTTATTACATAATATCAAAAAAAAATCATAGTGGTGACTATCATTTCTGAACCCATTACAGGAAGATTTCAAGCTCATGGTAGTGGAAGATACAAGTCTCCCAAAATTCTACCTTTCTCAAATTCCATTATCGGCCACAAATATCCTGAATTGTTTTTCTTGAAGTGACAAAATTACCGTATTTTTGAGAGAATGTCTACCAAACAGCCACGTTAGAATGACCATCTTATGTAAGCCATTCCTTCTAAGTAAAAATGGTGTTCTGGGGAAAAGACAGATTGCGCAGCTTATAACTCAAACAACTGCAGAGTGCTTTTCCACAAGAGGCCATGGCACATATTGGTACGTTTGCAGAAGGGCCTTCGTGTACGTCTCATTTCACCAAAGAGAACAATAAAAGGGTGTGCACTCAAAGTCAAGATTAAATAATAATTAATAACTTTTACTATTCATTAAAAACATTTTTAAGTGAGATTGCTTTATTTTTGGTTTTAACTGTAAGTGCGCAGCGGTGAAGGACACGCCAATGGCTAGTAGAGTTTGGTGCCATTGATGAGTGGAAGGCACCAGCAATTTTTAACCGCGGTTGCTTTTGCCGTGAAAAAGGCAAATATCATCTTAGTGTTATTATGCAAATAGTTTTGACTCTGGAATCCCTGAGTCTTGAGAAGCCTCTGGGGTCCATAAACCACATTTTGAGAACTGCTGGCCTAAATACTTTATAAAGCGTTCTTTAAAAATACAGCAGTCAGATTTTCACCTCCAGGCAAGATACTAGATGATTTCTCTCTGGAGACGTAGGCCAGCGCAAGATTACAGGCCTGTGGGTAATAACATTTAAGGGTTTACAAATGAAACAGCCAACAAATCCTAGAAATAGAAAATCTTGTCCTGCCCCTGACACACACACACACTGCTCCTAATATTTTCCTGGTGCCTTGTGTTTTAAATATGAAATGAAGCTAAGGATCACTCAATATCTTAGAAAAGCCTCTAAGAAAAAAATCAGGCAAATATAAACACACAAACTGAAAATAGAGACAATGCAAGGAGCAAAAATTAAATATATAATCAGTGTCTTAAAAGAGAGGTAAGAAAACTATTGCAACCATGAAACAAGAATAGATCAATAAAGAACTCTTGAAACCTTCAAAAATATGATAGCAAGACTTTAAGAAATTCAGTAGGATGTTTAGAAGACAGAGTTGAGTTTGTTCTACGTTACGGAATGTAGAACAAAAAGACAAAGTAATGGAAAAGTAGGAGAGGAAAAAACTAAGAAAAGTAGAGAATAAATCCAGAAATCTTAAAATCAAAATACTGAGAAAACATTTCTTCTACACCTGGGCAAGTATAAAGGAAGACTATAGACATTTTCAGACTTTTAAGGATTATACCTCCTATCCGCTTTCTCAGGAAATTACCAGGACATCCATCCATCCAATAGGAGATTAAGGAGAAAACCTAGGCAAAAGATCCAACCCAAGAGAGAAGTGAAGTGAATTCCTAGAACTATGGCAGTGCAAAATCCAGGAGGGTGCTTATGTACCATCCTCAAGGGCAAAGTCTGGACTGGAGCAGAAGGAAGGAAGACTTCAGGAGGGATGCCACAGGACAAGATGAAACTTTTGGATTATCTAGCATATTTGACCATATAGAGAGGGATATAGTTCAAACAGACAATTTAAGGAAAAAAACGAAACTAAAAAAATATAAGGCAATGACTGAGTCCGGGGGGGGGGCTGGTAGGGAAGTGCGATAATAGCATACCATACAGCACAATTATGAAGAAAATTTACATCATCATAATGTAAACACCAATTATTCATTTAACCCAAATGTTGTCCCAGCGAAACAGGAACACAGTGGGGAAGGAACTGCCAGAGCAACAGTTCTCAACTTTTTCCCCTCTGGGACACACAGTCATGTGTGATATCCCAAGGATGTTCCCATTGTGCTAAATTTTTTTCATAATAATTTTTTATTATGTTATGTTAGTCACTTTAACATGATGTTTCTGTCCTGCTCAAGAAATCATATCAGAATACAGGCGACTAAGAAAGAATACTGTAAGATAATTTTTTTTATAAATTTGAACAGTGGTTAATGTGTCAAAAATTTAATATTCACAAATATCCCTACTTTAGCTGTTCCTAGTAGAGATCAACATACCTCACAACCAATCTTAATAGACTAATATGTCATAAGAACCGTTGGGCTATAGCTGGATTACCAGAGTCAGGCATATAAGAAAAAAAGTAAACCATGTAAACCTGTCATTCTTGCCATTTGCTACTTATGGAAGAATCATGGGACCAGAGAATGTTTTATTATTATTATTATTATTATTATTATTATTATTATTACTACTACTACTATTATTATTATGAGAAGCAATAGAGCCTGAGTGATTTTGAAAGATAACTGATCCTCAGTCCTCAGTATCTAAGAGATCAATGAGAGTACAGGCATCTGTGGCAAACTGTGAAGGATGAGTCATTCATAAGCAGCCATTACTCAGCTCCAACCATTTACAACCATGCTGGAAGAGAGGCATATTCTCATTCCATCTCATCTGTATCTTACACTTCCACATCCTAATGTGAGTCCCCTGATATCCGAGATGTAAGTCACCATAAATGTATACTGAGTATGATTCATATTTCTCAGACAGCCCTGATTTGCAGACTGACTCTCCCTTTTAAATTTACAAACCATGAAAATGTCCAGAATCCAACATTTCCATATATAAACTTCACCTTCCAGATGGCTTCTCACAATTGGAAAATATATACAAATCCCGTATCCAACCCTGCATTCAAATCTTCAGTTCAGAAAATAAGATTATCCCATTTGCTATCTAATTCAATTGCAGAGAAGCTTAACTCCTTTTCCTATTGGGCCGTGTTGTGCTACTTGACTGAGCTAATGCCCAATGATTAGGAGGTGGAAATCATAGATGTTAGACTTGGCAATGCCTCTAAAGGACTGAACAGTGTGTGACATAAGAGAATACCGTAGCAGTAATTCAAATAATACTTTTGCCTTCTCACTTTCCTCCCAGATCCCATCCTCTCTGCCCTTCTTGGATAGCCTTCCCTTAATGTGGTTGGAGTGTCCCACCTTCATCCTGACACGTCCCCGTCTCGATATTTGGGTCTCAACCTTCCTACCAGGCTCAGAGGAAGAGGTTTCTGACCTCATGTATGAAGATCACAGTCTTTATTTATCCTGGGCTGTACAACCATGGTTCACCCTCCTGCACATTCAAAGTCTGCCCTCCTCTCCTCCGCTACACCCTGGTTTCCCAGACGTCAAACAAAAGTGAACAAATGCTTCATTTTACCTTGTGCTTTCTTTTAGCTGCTGCGCTATCAGCCCCTTGTTCTCCTTCCCATCCTTCACCATGCTTTACATGACTCTTCCTATGTCTTGCCTTCCACTTGGCTCCAATTATGACTGTAATAATAGAACTGTGTCGCATTCATACTCCATTCAGTTTACAAAATACTTTCACTATTCCTTTCAGACCTCACAATAACCCTGTGAAGGAGGCAGAACCAAAATGATCTTCACTTGATAAAAGAAGAAACTGAGCTTCTGAGAGCTTAAGGCAAATACTCAAGGTAATACAGCCAGTTAGTGACACAGAAATTTAAGCTGGATCCACTGAGTTGTGGTCCAGCAGCTTTCCACTGTTCCACCACTTCTGGAGCTGTAGGGATTGCTACTAGGTTCTTGCCAAACCCAGTGATAATTGTCTTAGTCCTTTTATCCCTTTGTTTTTCTTTGCCTTTTGAGAGTGTATTGATTAATCTTCAAAATCTTTGAAACAGTCTTTGTTCTTTGAAACTCTCTTTCCCCAGCTTTCAGGATAATGCAATTTTCAGATTATTTTTCTAGTTCATTAACCATTTATCCTCTTTCTTCCTTTCTGGACCCCTTTTCCAGATGAAAAGATTATGCTAACATTTTACTTTCTGGGGGTTGGTTTGTTTGTTATTTTTTAGGTCTCTTCCTCCTGAGTCCCTGGCCTTACACAAATGACTTTACATCTGTTTCTAAATTAGAAAGTTAAAGACACTTTAAATTTTGCCTATTTTTTTCCTGTCCCAGGCCATATTTCACCAAGTTCCATAGTTTGTTGCCTTGTCTCATGTCTGCTCTTTCTTTCCATCCTCATTACTACCATCCACCTCCAGGAGCTTACCACTCCCTCATGACTAGATGATTCTCTCTACAATCGTTCAACAACCAAGTCAGTTTTCCTCACTGTGGTCATTGCATTTCTGTTCTCTCAGTCATCTTGCATACTGCTGCCAAAATATTCACCTTAATATAAGGTGCCCCTAGTGGCACTGCCTCCTCAAGGACATTCATTCAGCCAAGCATGATCTGGGCCTCACTATATAAGGCTCTTTGATGAGGATAACAGTGTCATTGCTTGGAGAGGCTATGATCCTAAGTGCCATTACTATCAAGAGTCCAGACAAGAAAAAGTATACTGTTAGGAATGCCCGCTGAGGAAGAAAAATATCAACCAGGTGGGCAGGGGGAGGCAGGAGAAAGCAAGAATACATGTACCTAGGAACAGATGAGGGAAGGAAGCTATATTGAGGGCAAGCTCAGGTTAAAGGTTGGGCTAGCCAGCCTGTTGCCTTAGATCCTAGTCTATAAGAGCACTAAAACAAGGTAGAAAACAAACTGTATTGTGAAAAATCCCCCCCCCCCCCCCCCGCCAAGGAACAGACTACATGCAGCGGAAGAAACTGCTTTTTTAAGCCACTTGAGGTGGGGAAGAGGGAGTGATGAGACTGCCAAAGGTCAGGCCAAAGGCTTCATAAGGTGAGTCAATTAGCTGTAGGCTTTGTATGATTGCAAGGGGGCGGGCAACTTTGGGCCAGAACTGGGTTGCTCAGAACAAAGGCAGAGAGGCTGAACACTGCCACTAGAGGGTCTGCTTCCTGTTTCTCCCAGACATCACTAACGTGTATTGGCTAAATATTGGTTTGAAGGGGCAACTGGCGATTACCCTGTCTGGAGGCCTCAGTCCTGCCCTGGTTCAGGAATGCTAAGAAGTTTAGAATGCTTGGAGTTTAAGGTTTATATAGCAGAATGCTGGTAAATATTTAACAACTGAGTCTCCAGGAGAAAAAAGCCCTAATTTCTAGCGTTTGCCAGTTTCCATGGTATAAATACTCTCCCACGGCTGATTTCAAACTACCAACAGGATGATATCATTGGACGTGGCGCTGGGAAGAGATGTGTGCAGTTGGCTCTCACAAGCTCCTGGGCTCCAGCACAACACTGACACAGGTAAAGTGGCTGGGACAGAAGCAAGAAAGGTCAACTAAACCAGATCATGGTGGACCTAGCACGCCAACTTTCGAAACACAGACTTTATTCCATGGCAAAAGGAAACAATCAAAGGTTTTAAAGCAGAGGTAGAACATGTTTAGATTTGAATTTTTAAAAGTCTCATTGTTAACCTCCAGTGGATCTGCTCTCATTTATTCGTTCCCCTTTTCAAACTAACCAAAGCATATTCACAGACATATTTTAAAATACATCCAATAAAAGATTACCATCATAATCATAAAAAACTTCTTTCTAACCCTTCAATTTTTAAAAAAATTGGGAGAAAGAACATAAACAGATAATTAACAAAAATATAAATGGGCAGTAAGTATATTAAAAGCTTAACGATCACTAGTAATAACACAGTAACTTCAAGTGGTAATATGGCATTTCATATATCAGGTCGTAAAATATTTAGAAGGAGGGCAATAATCAGTGTTAGCAAAGGTATATAGGGAGATGAGAATTCTCCTACACTGTTGATGGAACTAGAAATTATTGAAAATTTCTGGAGGGTGATTTGGCCATATGCATGGATATGATATAGCTGACAAATGGACATAACTCTGTTCTAGGATTTACACTTCTGAGAATTATCCTAAGGAAATAATGTCATAAATTCATGAAGTTCTTCATTGCAGCATTGTTTATACCAGCAAAAGAAATTTGAAACAACCTATAAAGGTAGGTGATCAGTTTAATTTTGTATGCCACATCCATATATCAGATTACTACTTGACTATTTAAAACTATAATGTAGCTATTTTTACTGATATAGAAACTGTTTCTAAATTCTAAATATTTTTAAGTGAAAAATCAGTCATAACATATGAATATATATATATTTATTCATATATATACATTCTGAAAGAAGGTACAATAAAATAATGATTATGTAAGAGGAGGGTAATTAAAGATTTTAAATTTTCTTCTCTGCATGTTCTACTTTTTCTATAACAAATATCATTTATATATATATATTAATATATATTAAATTAAGTATATTTAATATACTTAAGTATATTAAAGTATATTAAGTAATTTAATATAAATTAAATTAATATATATTAAAAAAAGCAGTTTCTTCCACTGCATGTAGGTATATATAAATAATATATATATTATATATATATTATCCTCTCAGCTTTGATGGTCAACATAAGTACTCATATAAAGATTCTCTGTGTCTTCCACAAAATTGATATCCATGTGTTATTTACTTAATAAGAGCAAACACATATAAGACATAACTATATACCAAGCAGTATTCTAAAGCATATAAAAAGGTAAATTTAATTCACAGGAGCCTTCCAACAACTCTATGAGCTAGGTAATGCTATTATCCTCATTTTACTGATGATAAGGAAACAGAAACACAGAGGATATTCAGTTGCCCAAGGTCACACAGCTGGTAATCTGTAACACTGACATTCAAACCCAGCCAGATTGGCTCTAGTGTTGACATTCTTAACCACCATGCCATATTGACTCTCTTGCAAACTTGCTAATTTCCTTACCTGAAGAGTGGGACTGATAATATTACATATCTCCTGGACATCCTGTTGGGTTTAATTGAAATCATGCATGAAAGAACTTTGTTTAATGCCAGGCGCATAATTACAGTTAATAAGTGTTAGCTATTAATGATATTAAAAGTGATAATTCTACTACTCAGACCTCAACTACCACAACCAATTCACTTCATTTATTTCCCACTCTACCCCAACACATATTCTCTGATTTATTTTTTAACTCCCCCAAATACATCATACTTATTCTATATGTCCTATGTCATACTCATGTCTCTGCTCATGCTGTTGGCCTCAATGAAATCAGGTGACCAGACCTATCCAAATCACACTGGGACTTAAAAGCTTAGCTCAGGTCCCTTCTCCAATTACTCTAGTCTTTTCTGACTTTCTATTACACTATGCTGTTTAATACACATGAGACAATTAATGTATAATTAACTGCTAGTTCTTTCTACCCAACAATACAGCAAGCTCTGTGAAAACAGGGACGCCTGTGAGAACATTTTTTTCCCTGAACCCCTCTTGTCACCTCCAACCCCAGGAGTACAAGACTTAGCTATTTAACATATATTTGCTTTATTTTTGTACTTATTCATGGAAAGATACCCATAATAACAGAAATTCAGTTTATCTAAGTTTCCTAGCAGTTTCTTTCCAGAAGAAAGAGATGAATCACATTAAAACCAGGAGGAGCCTGACATGCAAATGCAAACACAGAGAAGAATGTACAATGTATAACTGTTAACATATATTATTAATTAATAAATATAGAATATTAGTAATATTATAATTAACAATAGCTATAGATACTTACTGCATGTTTCCTCTGTGTCAAGCACTGTGCCAAATGATTTAGAGATACTACCTATTACTTACAACCATAGTATTAATAGAAATAGTCCTTGTAAAAATGGCAAATGAGAAAGCTTAAGAACTTGCCTGACGGAGCTAAGAATCAAATCCAGTTTGGTCTGATGCCAAAATGTACTATTTTTCTGTATATCTGCTTTCCTCCCATGTCTTTATACAAGGTTGAGATTTAGGATTTGTTTTCCTATTTCTTAAGAATACCAATCACATCTACCTTCCTTGCCAGAATTTGCCTTTCTAAAAATTAGGGTCACTATAGAGCACTGTTTCAGATATTCTCCCAGAAAATTTAGTTACAATAGTACCAGAGACTCTTGGTTTTAAAGGAATCGTAATTAAAGGCAGTCCTACATTCTGGGCATTGTTACCATGAAGCTCTGGCTATCTACAATTATTACAGCAATTAGGGAGAAACGCAAGATGTTTTACCGTCAAGGACAGGAGGAACAGTCTGAGCTGATTTGTTGGAAAAAGTGTATTTATATCTCTTTGTGAATAAGATAGTGAAACCATAAATACTGTCACTGAAACAGTCCTTAGAGTCTTTGTTCTGTGGGTGTATGGATGACTTTATACGGGTATTTCAGCCTGTGGCGCTGAGCTATAAATAGAAGCACAGTGGTTCAGAAGAAACCCTCCAGGCAGCCCACATGAAAGTTGTTCTTTAAGTCCCTCTCTTGGTGCGTCCCCCCTTCCATGATGTGTCCCCACATCCCCTTGGCCCCATACTCTGAGCCACTCGTAGACCACTCAGCTGGATTCTCCCAAACTGAGCAATTGCACAGAACAGACTACAAAACGTTTACTTTCTTCACATGGAAAGCTCTGTTAAGAGACCCACATCTCTGATAACCGTCAACAGCCATAAACAGATACAGTGTGTACTCATTAATAACTCTCACCATCTTCAAACTACAGAAGTTGGAGCTCAACACAAGGCTGAATTTCCACAACAGGATATATGAATTTCCTCATTCTATTTGCTTTGTACTTCTTCTAAGCTGTCCTTGATGTAGTAACTAAATGTTTAATATTTTAGAAAAAAGCAGCTATTTTTAAAACATGGATATTAGTTTTATGTAACACTAACTTTTCCCAAGTGTTTTGTAACTTAAAGAAGTCTTTCTAATATAAAGGGTAAATTTTATAATGAATATATTTTTATAGGCGTAATAGGAGCACATGTAATTCATTTTCATGCAGTTAAAATTCATTAGAGACTGGCATTTAAAGACTTAAAATCTTTTCTGAAAAATAACCTTTGTAAAAATCCTAAGGCCTTCCCTCCCCCTTGCACAAATGTTGGCTTTTGTTATTTTTTTTATAAGCTGCATATTGAATTTCCCAGGCTGTGTTTCTGAACAGCAATCTACTGAAAAAAGTGCAATTATTTTTTTTCACTCAAACATGCATTTGAGAGAAATGAGTAGATCAGATAAAGAGCTGAGATGCTATTCAACTCAACCTTGAGTCACTCTCTGTCTCTTTTAAAAAAAAAAAAAGGGTGGCAAAATCAATACAAACCAATAATAACTTCACATTTGTGGAAGCAACATGAATGGCTCTCCAAAATATTGAGACACATCCAAGTACATTTTCGTAGAGCTGATATTTATCAGAAGTCATTTGCCCTCAAGCAGATGCTCCCTTTCATTGTGCTCCTGTCACAAATGACTAAGATTTATGACAGACAATTACAGCATCTGCAGTTAGCAGCCTTATAATCAGCACCATTATTTAACGATTGGTGCAATAAACTGACTCCTGTTACTGTTTATCAGATATCAGTCAGTTCTGGCCATTTTCTTCAGCTCCCAAATCACAGTATGGTGCAGCCACTGCCTTTTAATGGCTAGGCAGAAGCAGGAGCATTTTCACATTTTTTACAGACTGCCGAGGGAAAGAAAAAAGCAACCAATTACATGTATGTATGGTGCCCTCTCATTTGAGATGCCTGTGTATGTAACTATCTCTATACAGTTCTAAACCTCTCACAGGAGAAAAAACAGCTTTGACTGTGGAGAAGGGCTTTTTATATTTAAAAACAAAAATAAATAAAAACAAAAAACCTTCTTGCCTTTTTAAAAAAAAAGTCCTCTATTTGAATTTGCATGTCTTTTCGGAGTATAAAATGTTCCTCTACTAGGTCCACTGTTTTCTCTTCTAGCACGGTTTCAGCTTGCCTTTCACAATCAGAAAAGCAGCTATCGTCCCTTGAAAATATTTGTCAAGGAGCAGGATTTTTCTTCCAAACTCTGTTGAGGCTTTATTCAGAGAAAAGTGTTATGAACACAACAGAACTAAGTTTTTCATCAAAAAGCCTATATAAAAGAGGCCATGTGTATGTGTCTACAGGTCACCCACATATTAAGAAATTCCAACTTCCTAAATATGCAAACATACAGATGGATATGTACTCTTCAAAGTCCTTCCACAAGAAATACCACACATTTATGTATCCAATACGGGTGGCAGAAAACAATTCAGAGGTTTATTTGGAAGACAAGACTTCAGTATACTGTGGGAGATGGTATAAAGATGTGAGCCTACAGTCAAAATAAAAAGCTTAAGTACACTTCTGTCAATGTTCAAATGAAAAATGCTAACGAAACTATTTAGAGGAAATAAAACCCAAACCCAGATCCTTCTGATTCCTGCCTTTTGTTACTTTTTTCTATAAAAACAAGCTAAGTTTCTCAGTCATATCCAAAAGCATTTCATCCAATGATTTCCATTTTATGTGTTTGATGATATCATATATGCCCACACAGATATTTGATGGAGCTGCTTTTGTAATGTACGGTCTAAGTTTCATTCACAAAGTTACATGCTTTTCTCAAAGGAGACAAGGCACTGGAGAACAACTAATGTATTCATTAAAAAAAAAAAAAAAATACGTGACCCAATGGAGGTCAGATTTCCCTTCCAGAAACATGCATAATGGGTTTCATCCAGTTAACATGTAAAATTAGTTATTTTCTAAGTTGAAATTTTACAAAGGCTTCACAACCCTTCACAAACTAATCCTCAGAGTTCCACACGTGGCTTTAGCAGGTGAACAGAGCGAAAGTTCTTAGACTTTTCAAGTTAGAAAGGCCTAGGTATCATTTCATGCACCTCGCTCATTTGAGAGACAGTGAAAGTAAGAGAAAGTTACGTGATTTTCATCAAAGCACAGAGCTAAATGTTGGCGCAGCTGTGACTAAACCCCAAGTCTATGGCTTGGCTGGTAACGTCCTTCCTGCGAAGTCCACCCCAAAGAACCCAGCTGCTCTCTCTGTGCCTGGCAGAAAGCAGCTCTTTGGTTCTGCTAAGCCAAACCTCACTTTGGGTGTTCTGTGTCCAGCCCCCCTACAGAGCACTCTAGTCCTTAACTCAAGGAAACAAAAGTTTCCATAAATCTGCTAGACACCTACTTCCCTTTTCAGTAGTTGCATGTGGAGCCAGAAAAGAACAACTATTCAATTATACAAATAACACTTTTATTTCATCAGTGGGTACCAAAGTTAACTCAAGTTGTTGGCTTTTAAATTTTTTTAATTTTCTATATAGTAATTGGTACCCTGTGTAGATCCTGTTTATTTGTTGTTGTTGTTGTTGTTGTTGTTGTTGTTGTTTGAGAGACAGAGAAAGAGAGCAAGAGGGGGGAGGGGCAGTGGAAGAGGGAGAGAGAGAATTTTAACCAGGCTCCACAACCAGTGTGGAGCCCAACGCAGGGCTCGATCTCCCAACCCTTAGATCATGACCTAAGCCAAAATCAAGAGTCAGATGCTTAACTGAGCCACCCAGGCACCCCTGTTGTTGGGGTTTTTTAAAAAATTATTTTGCACAAGTGACTGTAAAGTCAAACCAAAACAATTTTATTTCATCAATTTTGCAGCATCGAATAATTCACAGAATTTTTAGAATCGGGAATAAGCCCCACACCAATCTTTCTGTGCTGGTGCTATGTAGAAATACATTAATGCACAGATAGGTCTCTCATTTCACTTTAGTAAGACTGGAGAAGTATTTTGTATGCATCAAAGAAGTTGGTGTATTTTCTA
This sequence comes from Ursus arctos, assembly GCF_023065955.2. Taxonomy (NCBI): domain Eukaryota; kingdom Metazoa; phylum Chordata; class Mammalia; order Carnivora; family Ursidae; genus Ursus; species Ursus arctos. The sequence continues at coordinate 14,068,539 of NW_026623056.1, read as the reverse complement.
CCTATGGTCTTCCCTTTTCTGCTGCATTAGAAGGAAAAATTACCCAGCCTACAGCAAGTTATTGCCATTGGAAGCCAATGACAAAGTCATAGGCGCTATAGGCTATTTAGCAGGTACTCCTGAGAGGCCCAATCTGGGTCAAAATTATTCATATAAACACATGTAGGTGGCATTTCAGTAGCACACTTCAACATCAAGCCCAAAGGCAGAGCTGATGGCCGTGATGAGCCATAACAGATTTGACTCTTAGCAAAAATAAATAAATAACAAATAACTAACAACAACAATAAAAAAGTAATAGCAGGAGCACATTTTTCTTCAAGATCCTTATCTGAGGCTATTCAGGACAGCGTAGGGGGAAAGGAGCACCCAAAGAAAGTAATGCATTGTCAATATTCCAATATTTGATGGCTGATGTCCAAGGGCCACATGGCGCAGGAGCTAAGGGTCAGGCTCCTAAGTCAGCTAGACCTGGGCTTGAATAGGGCTCAAGCTTGTTCAGACTCTGTTCAAACGCTTCATCTCAGAAGGTCCCTCATCCACGAGATGGGGGTGAGAATGGGATAATGCACATAAAGCAGTGAACACTGTGTGGGGTACGAAGCATTGCTGCGTAAATGGTAGCTGCTAATACTGTTATTGCTGCTGTCTGTATATCAGATTCCAGACTGAATTGTTTGGCAATTGGAAATTCGGACTTTAGAGTCAGTTCAATAAATAATCCCCCACTGAACTTAGGTGTATAGAATTGTCACATTAATCGTAGCTAAAATCTATATACCTCATCTATCAATTAATGTATCTAAACAATGTGTGTGTGTGTGTGTGTGTGAGCACATGTGCACGCATATATAATTATTGTGCACTTCATTGACTTTGGTTTGGTTCTATTGTGAATAAACTAAATTTATAGAAGATAGAGAAAACATGAAAATATTACACAGTACATGATTTCACTTTTTTATTCAGTAACAATAACCTTCTGAATCATAATGGAGCTGTCAATATGATACAATCCTGTCTCCTCCATTCCAAAAGGTGGAGTATACACCTTTTAACTTCTAATCATCTTCATTTTTTCCAATTTTCCACAACCATTGACCCATAAAAATAAGGTTGAAGAGATTAGAAAAGGACAAACGGCTCCACTCAAGAATCAGAAATCTCCTTAGCATACACGTTGTTGAATAACAAAATTAAATCAAATAACAGTAATGAAAGCCAAGGATGCCACTCACTTCTTGAGGAAGTCATGAGACTATTTCATGATAAAATGAAGAGTCTACAGAGAAAAGGCTTTGGACACTCTGGGCTCTAGTCCAGGCCCACACTTATTGGCTGTGTGACTTCGAACAAATTTCTTAACCTCTCTAAAGACTCAGATTTTCTTTATGCAAAAACAGGATAATAATAATACCTACATTGTTGTTTTGAGGAATGAAATGAATCAACGTATGTAAAGTGAGTAGCACACAGCTGGCATGTAGTAAGCACCCACAAATGTTTTCTCTTACCTATAAAAGTACTACCAGCTTTCTTTCATCACTATGTTGTTCTGAGCAAGTGTGAAATGTCTAATAATCATGTCTTGATCTATTCTAGAACTGTCTTCAATAGAAGAAAGTCTATTATAATTAGAAATAGGTAATTTTTATGCTAAATTTTTAAAATGATGTGCAAATCTGTAATTTTTGCTCAAAAAGCACCTTCATTTTTTTTTTTGTTTAAAAAATGAGCCTACATAAATCGTGGAAGGAGCCGAGATGCCCTTCAACAGATGACTGGATTAAGAAGTTGTGGTCCATATATACAATGGAGTATTACTCAGCTATCAGAAAGAACGAATTCTCAACATTTGCTGCAACATGGACGGCACTGGAGGAGATAATGTTAAGTGAAATAAGTCAAGCAGAGAAAGACAACTATCATATGATTTCTCTCATCTATGGAACATAAGAACTAGGAAGATCTGTAGGGGAAGAAAGGGATAAAGAAAGGGGGGGTAATCAGAAGGGGGAATGAAACATGAGAGACTGTGGACTATGAGAAACAAACTGAGGGCCTCAGAGGGGAGGGGGGTGGGGGAATGGGATAGACCGGTGATGGGTACTAAGGATGGCACCTATTGCATGGTGCACTGGGTGTTATACGCTACTAATGAATCATCGAGCTTTACATCGGAAACCGGGGATGTACTGTATGGTGACTAACATAATATAATAAAAAATGATTAATTAAAAAAAAAATGAGCCTACAGGGGCGCCTGGGTGGCACAGTCATTAAGCGTCTGCCTTCAGTTCAGGGCGTGATCCCAGCGCCCTGGAGAATTATTCTTCTTGAAGATAAAGGGAATAAATAAATAAATGGACTATTCTTATTTGTTTCATATCTGAAGCTCATTCATTGATCTTTGGGTCTGTAGTAAAGCAGCATACAGTATGGCTAACAGCGTAAGCCAGGTAAAGTTTCAGGCATTCCTCATGCCTTCAAGACTCTTCTAAAATGCTAGTAAGTCAGTATAAAATTTGGCTTAGGGGGCGCCTGGGTGGCTCAGTCATTAAGCGTCTGCCTTCAGCTCAGGGCGTGATCCTGATATTCTGGGATTGAGCCCCACATCAGGCTCCTCTGGGAGCCTGCTTCTTCCTCTCCCACTCCCCATGCTTGTGTTCCCTCTCTCGCTGGCTGTCTCTCTCTCTGTCAGGTAAATAAATAAAATCTTAAAAAAAAAAAAGAACACATTTTAAATTGCGATGAGAAGTTCGTTTTACAAAACATTATCACTACAGTTGAGTTTTGCAAAACGCTGATGGAATAGATTGAAGAAGGAATTATTATACCCATTCCAAAGAGGATAAAGTGTGATTTAGAAAGGTCCCAGAGTCACAAAGCTATGGTAGGCTAGAACCCAGGCCATTTTCTCCATTTTGCTTTCCACTATTCTCAATAACCATGATTTTTTTTTTTTTTTTTTTTTTTTTTGGTTTTGGTCACACTAAGCAGTCTTAGTACAAGAAACCTGAATTTTCTAACCTACATGACCTGGGGCAAGTAACTAACAATAGAGATTGATGCTAAGAGTATACCCATAGAACCAGGATGCCAGAATGCAAATCCAGCCCTGCTCATGGATGTGTGATTGTGGATGGTTATTTTGCTTTCTGAGCCTCTGCTTCCTACTGTGTACAATGAAGGAAACTGACTTCATAGGGATTTTATAACATTCCTATGTTATAGGGATGAGACACACTCCTAAAATTCTTAGCACAATTGTTACTATGTAGTAAGGACTCAAGAAATATTAGTTATTAATAAAATTGGACTAAAACACCTACCTCTCAAGGTTGTCTGTTGTATTAATAACATAGCAAACTAAAGGTCTTTGTATCAATAAATTACTATACCATGTTTAAGAATCATTATATTACTCTTGCTGTCTGCAGCAGCCTCAGTTTACTTTGATTTTTGTTGAGCCTTCAATTTATGGCCCTACCTTGATACAGATATTTCAATTCCCAAAGTTTGAGTATTTCATCTGTTTAAAAAAAAAAAAAAAGACAGTATGGAAGAGAATCTTGATTCCCCTCTATACCACTGAGATTTGAACAACTCTACCTCACGGGAGGGGCAAGTCCAACCTCGCAGTCGTCACTAAAAGGACAATTTAGATACCGGCACTTGAAGCACAAGAGCAGTGGAAAGATCAAGAGCTTCCCTGTCAATTCAGGAGGAACTTAGGCAAAATGGAAAGAAGCTGAGAGACTTTTCTAGTTAGTACTTGCTCTGGCTCCAGTAACATAAATATCCAACCTAAATTTTGCATGGTCCCCAAGTCATTTCAAACTCACTCTTTAGAAGACCCTCTGCTAGAACTCCACATCTGAAATTAATGATGTACTGTATGTTGGCTAATTGAATTTAAATAAAAGAAAAAAGAAGACCTTCTGCTAATAAACACGTGGGGGTAAGACTATCGCATTACACCTGCTACTTAGGCCTTGTCCTTGCTTTCTAGTTTATATGAAGTCAAATCCATCTGTTCAAGTTTTACTGTGACTAGCCTTTATGTTTGTTTTGTTTTGTTTACTTTTTCATTATTAATTTCTAATTTTATTTTGTGTGTGAAATCAAAAGAAAAGACTTCCTGCTCTTTTGTTTAGGATTGAAGGAGCTGACAGGGGTTGTGCTGCAACAGTGCTCAGTTGCTCTGAGGACAGAGCTGGGGCAGAGACAAGTGACTCCGAGATGACAGTTCTGGCATTCTCACTTCCATGCACCATTTGTAAAGTCTTGAGAGCAACCTCAGTAATGCCAGGGGTTGAGGTATTTATCAGCTTTAAAATAAAATTGTACTCAACTGTCATTCTTTTTTATTTTAAATAAATATTCTTTGTTTCACCTTGAATTTGTAAATGTGTATTTTCTTAAAGGGGTGCTCCTTAATTATGTAAGCTTTTGCTGTGTCCCTGAGTTGTAGAGAAGGACATAGGCAACAAGAGAGGCAAACAAAATCTAGCACTTTTGGAGTTCCAGAAGGAGAAACACAGTTACACTTCCACGTGGGAAAAAGCTAGAAGCGTCAGATTGTTGGACAACTTAGTAAGTGACAAGGGTGACCCAGAATACAGACTGTAGCCTGGAGGGAAGAAAGAGATACTGAAATTTAAAGGCACAGTTCATTGATAAATGAATGATCTAGGTCTGGTGGGCTGTTTAGAATTGTTTGTTTATTTGCTTAAACTTAGAGTAGCAGTTCCTGATAGTGACTTCCAAGATGGGAAGTTGTGCATATCACCCCAGAAGTTAACATAGCTCAGACTTCAGAGCCACACCAACTGGGTCTGAATCCTGACTTGGCCACCAACAAGCTGTAAGACTTGTGCCCCATTTTCCTAATCTGTAAAATGAGATAATACTGACATCAACCATGCAGGCTTGTTAAGAGGATCAAATAAAATAAAGCATAGACAAGGTATCTAGCATGTGAGTACCCCCAGATGTGAGCTCTTTTAACCATTTCTCAAGTCTCCTAACCACCACTGCTCCTATTCCCAGCTGTCTCTGTGGTACCTATTTTCCACATTTTGTTTTTGTTGTATTTTCTTTTAAATATGCCGTTTATGATTTTAAAGCTAATATATCCTGCTTGTATCAAACTTGGGGAAAAAACCCAAAAAATAGAAAGGAGAAAGTTAAAATAGTTTAGTTATCTCTAACGACACATTCGTTCAAGCTGCACATCTTAAGTGTCTATGTGGGTGAGGCACTGCAGTGGGATCTGCCACCTCGAAGTCCTGTCTTTTCCCTGGTCCGCTCTTCTGTTTATTTAAAAGGAATCTACTTTTTAAATTCTACTCAATCTATTCAAATCAAGTAACTAATCTTTCTAATATCTACTGATTCAAGCAAATAAGGCTAATTCTGTTCCTAGGTAAAGTTCAACTTCTGTATCTATTGTCTTAACTACCTACAACTCACTAAGATTAACCTACTCATTATACTAATAACTGTATTGTTTTATGTGGTACACAAAGTTCTTTCATCCAATTCACACTAGAACCCTGTGTAGGAACAGAAGAGGAACATCAATACCTACTGTTTACTGAAGTTTACGAGGTGAAGGAGGACGTCTAAGGGAAGTAAAACAATGTGGACTAGATCACGGAGCTAAGATACAATGGGCCTCGGACTGCACCCTGGTGAGCATGCGTAGTGATGCCTTCAACCTTGGAACTGCATTTCAGTTCTTTGCAGCTAACTGAAACTCTTTCTATTTTAAATGGTATGCCCTCTGCCCACTGGACGGCCCCTTCAGCTACTATTTCCAACCAAATAGTGTCCCAGAGCTACTACTAGACCCAAGTTCTCTGATGAGCCATTGAAGTCGAACCCTGGGAAGAGCCCCGTCAGAATCCTTTACCACACCTTAGAGATAGTCCCCAGACAGATGTGAGGATAAGAACAGTTATCTGGTGACAGTTCTCTCAAGATAGCTATCAGGCTGGAAAAGAAACCATTGGATTCTTTTCCAATATGAAATTTAAAAATTAAATAATACGTACTAGCATTCTCTCTTCTTGTGCAATAAAGAGAAAAGTAAACAAGATTATCAAAAGGTTAGGGAAAAGGGAGACAGATTTGCTGTTCTGAGCAAACCATCACTTTCTTTTGTAAAATTTTTGGTAATTTACCATGTATTTATTTTCTTATAATGAGTTTTAAAAATAGTGCACCACTAGCAAAATAAACAATGCTTATAATCCTCTGAAATTAAAGAATAAGTTTAAGAGGAAGGGAAGGAAAGGAGGGAAAGAGTTTAGTGAATTATTCAACCACCTTTCCTCATTAATGGTAGAATGTTCTCACCAATTAATAAGCTATTACACAGTCCCGTCAACTAAGACGCCCAAGGGAAGAGCAATCTGATGCATTTATTAAATTAACCTTATATGCTCTGAGCCAATGTCAATTAGGAAGTGTAAGAAATAAAATAAGGGAAAAACTTGGGAAGACTTTACAGATAGACTTCCCTGAGCTCCAAATAATATCTGGAACAAAGGAGAGAGGGTACAAAGGGCAAATTAAATTCAAAGAAAGATATGAAGTCAAAGGTTGTTACGGGTATTCTGAAAAAAGCTTGCAGTAAGATCCACCAAATTCCACAAAAATATGACAGAAATTAGTTAGCAATTGCTTCAGGAAATTCCTTTAACTCCTTAACAGAATTCTGCAATTTTATCTAGTTGGACCTAGGAATAAGATTGTCAGAACATTTTGTGCTGATGTAGATAGCAATTTTATTCACTGCAGGCTCTGGGTAATTTTGGATCTCAGATATAAAGTCTTGTAAGAAGTTCAGAAAATATAGAAAAATTTTTATCACTGATTCCTAGAGGATCAGGTATCAAGGTATCCCTTGTCTAGACTAACTCCTCTGTTAACAACATGTTTAAATGTTTGCCATGTATCAGGTACAGTTCCAAACACTTTAAAAATATTAATCTATTTAATCCTTACAAAAATCCTCTGGGGGAGGTGCAGAGAAGCACAGAGAGATTAATTTGCCCAAGACTGTAACAGTGAAACTGGGCTCCAAATCCAGGCCATTTGGGTCCAGCATCGGTGTGTTTAACCACCACTCTATGCTCTACTTAAATGAAGGAATGAGTGAAAAATCAAGACACACATGAATGCATTACCTGGAACTTTGGTCCATCATTCATCCCCTTCGTCTCTGCCAGTGCTTTGCACTTTGTCCACAAACACTGAGGTTCTCTCTTCCAAAAGGCAATCTTCGAGCTACCATTCTCTTGTCAAATTTCTTGAAGAGAAGCCCACACACAGGGTTTCCACTTCTTTGCCAGCTATTTATTCCATAACTTCATGCAGTCTGGTTCCTTGCCCTCTCCCTCTTCTCAGCTGACAGTGCTCTCTTGAAGGATCTCTGAACTGCCTTATCCAGTACTCTGTCTCAGGCTCATTCATCTCTGCCTCCCAACTCCATAACAGACCCTTTTCTCTCTTGGCTCCTGTTGTCCTGGTCTTCAATCTTCCTTTTGCATTTATTATTCTACTTCTTTGCTGGTTGACACTTCTCAAAATCTAGCCTTCATATCTCTCTCATTCTCTTTTTCCTTCTTTCTCTCCAAGCATTACATTTTAAAACAGGCTCATATCCCCTAGTGGCTTCTATTCTTTACATTAGTTTCTAGAGTATGGTGCATTCACGAACCTAACTTATCAGAACCCAGAAGGTGGGTCCATCTCTTTGAGGACAGTCACATTAACCAATCTCACAAAACTATTGAAAATGTTTTCATTTACAATGAAAAGTAGATTGTCGAAGGGACCTCAATTTAGAGCATCACATAGGAAGCTAAATTATGGTCAATATAGCAGTTTGTAACTTAGAACAAGCATTATTTACAAAAAGGAATGGCCACTGGAGTTCTCTAGTAAGTGTATTTTTTTTTTCCATAGACAGTCCAAGTGGGAAGTTAAATCATAATCAGAAGACTGCTAGGTCAGCATGAAATAAGAAAAGGAGGAAATAATTACATGAATCAAATATTTAACACCATCAGGCTGAGATTTACAGGTGTATCCAGCTGCACAACAGGGCAATAGCTGCCAGTGGGACCCAGCAAGTAGAGTAATTGGGTCAGACACCATCTCCCATGAATGAATGGATGAATGAATGAATGAATAAGTGTTGAACAATGGTCTTGAAATTATTTATATTTTACCATTGCTTTGTAGTTATTTGTTGAAATCCTGTTCCCTTTGCAAGATTTGAGCTGCAAGATGGCAAGGGCCACACGTGTTCATCACTATACCTTTACCACCAAGCATAGTGCCTGGCCCCTAGTAAACAGAAAGCAAAAAATGTTTATTAAAGTCATCCAGACATTTATAAATATAAATAAAACATATTCCAAAGTTGGCTTTCATGTGAGTTATCCAGAAAGTGCTATCGTGTGTTTTGTCTTGCCTTTCAGAGTTTATTAGGTCAAATAGATAGAATGCCCTGATTTCAAATGTTAACTTTTGGACAATATTTTTGAAAACTGTGAAATCCTAGACTACACAGTTTATTTTGTCTGTCTTATTTCTATAAATTTCAACTACTTATTTGTCCTGCACAGTGACTAAACCCCATCCTCCACCCTTTATCTTTGATGTTTCTCATTCTCAGTAGGTGGAGGAAACAGCAGCAAAAAGCGAGAGTCACAGATTCCGCGTGCCTATGTGGGCTAACCCGGGGCACTCATGGGGTTAAAAGCACTGCAGTCATATTAAGCACATGTTTCAAGTCAGCAGGGTGCCAGCCTGAGATGTCCTCAAAGCCTAATTTGATAGATATTATGCCATACACTGCTGCAAGTAGTAATGAAGAAAGTAAAAATTTTATGGATGAGCAAAATAGGAGCTCTTATGGATGGAGTGTTTTTAAATCAGGTGTATAATTTACCCAGTGTCAGACCACATGTAGAGTGCATTACTCAATTGAACTTACAAGCAGATAGGAAAGCAGTTTCTTTTAATAAGCACTTCTTCAACTTATTGGCTCTACAATTACTTGCACCAAATTACCAGCAGCTGCTGCCTGTTTGGTATTTTATCCTAGACAAGGAGTTACATTAGTTTCTAATCAACAAGCCATTCAAGGACTCTTTATAATTTTTAGCTTAATTCCACTTTTATTTGGAATTTATTAATTGAAATATCCAATATTTTCATGACAGTATTTTGCTTAGCTTCCCTTAACAGGAAACCTATTCAACTGATGAGGTAAAAGGGAAAGAGGAGGGAAGATACTCCCAAACTTATTTCTGGTATTTGTAACATTGTATAAACTCTATTGAACTCATGTTGCCTTACAGTCTAAATTTTGATATTTCCATTGCTTTTGTAAAAATAATGATACTATATTTAAATTTCTTTATATTTGGAGTCAATAAATTGTTTTCTGTCTCTAAACAGCATATCCCCATGCATATGAGTTAACTCAAGATTAAACATTAACCAATTCAGTTTAATACAGGGCTTCCCAACCCTGGCACTATTGACATTTGGGGCTGGCTAATTCTTTTTTTGGGGGGGATGCTCTGAGTACTGTAGGATGTTTAGTAAGATTTCTGGCCTCTACTCACCAGTGGCACCTCCCCACCTCCAACACCCCAGTTGTCACAACCACAAATATCTGCTGACATTACCAATCACCCCAGATGATTTGATTTAACAGATTTGAAGAAATCAAGGGGAAAAGGGCTTCAGAAACAGTGGTAAGAAGAAATGCATTTTAAATTCATTTGTTAAAACCTTTTCAAAGTATTTTTTTAAAGACTGTGTGTGCACTGGTCTATATTTCCTTGCTTTATGAGAAATCATAAAATCAATCGATGAAGGAATTTAATGCTTCAAAATGCAATTAATTAAACACTATCCTATATTAAAGCTGCTTTCAGAGTCAAAGGCAAAGCGGGGGGGGGGGGGACCAAGAACTCTTTATAGCTAAATAAAATAAAAATCTGAATAACTGCTCATACTGTAGAAAGACCCATGGACTAGATTAGGCAAGTGTGATTACATTTTTACATCAGTAAAACCAAGAATATATAATGTGATGCATATTTTATTTGCAAAATTATATTATGCATTGTTTCCAGCTTTAAATTATAAATCAGAAATATATGAGCATATAAATGCTAATAACAAATGATAAATCATTAAAATGTCAAATCCAATTCAAGATTTTTCTCATAGGGCTTTCAAATCCATAGCTGTCTTTTTAAAAGTCTAGAATCAAAACTGGTAATATTCAGAAGTATTGGAGAATCATATACACACTGAAGAGCAACAAAAGTGAAAGAAAATTATTGCCATCCAAAGTCTTCTTCACTAAGAACTTGCCATCTACCATCTTTCATCTAGCCATATGTTGCAAGATCCAAAAAACATACAGTTGAAGGTGGTTCCTTCCCAGTGTAACATAGAACCTTCAGGTGCAGAACTTAAAAGGTCACTTAGACCTACCAGGGCCCCTTCCCGACAATATGCTTCAAGCTCCTCAAATTTTAATGTGTATACCGATCACTTGTCAAACTGTGGATTCCGACTGAGTGGGTCTACGGCCTTAGGAAACCTATTTTTCTAACAAGCTCCCTCGTGATGCCAATGCTATTGACCCACAGACAACTCTGAGGAGCAAGGATTTGTCTACAACATCCCCACCAACTGATCATCGAGCCTAATCTTGAACATTCTTAGGGGGCAAGTGACAGAGAAAATCCTAACTACAAAAAACAGTAAGACATTTATGTACCTATTGAAATCTCAATTTTCCGATTCATTCTGGAGCAGGGCCCAGACCATGGGAAACTGCAGCAACCAACTTAAGAAAAATTTTACACAATTAAGCAAACCTACTAAAAAATAATTTGCTTGATATCAACCTATTAAAGTCAATCCAAACTGGATTCCTTCTTACTAGTAGTTTATGGAATTAAAAAATAAATAATTGGATCATCATACAAACCAGAGTTTCGTGATAGTCTAGGGACGCATTACCTTTTTCTTACTCCTGTGTCTACATGACCCCAGTGAATCCCGAAAAATACAGAACTGGTATATGTCTGCAATTATAGCCCAGCCTCTTAAAGAAACTAAACTTATCATATTTTTTAGACAGCGCTGGTATATTTTGATTATGCTGACAGAAACATGTCATAAGTCTGTTATTTTATAAGGAAATAAAGGAAATGACATCAAGTTAGTGGATCCACTCCTTTTCAACAAGACAAGAAATGTTTCCTCCCATCATCTGTAAGAGTCAAAGAACTTTCCGTTCCCAGAAGCCTCAAATGCATGACCTTAAAGGTAGAACTATAAAACACCATTAACCCTTGATCATAGTTGGCAGATACTCTAGATCCTCTATTTTACACTAATGGTTTACTTCAGCCTACTTTGTGGCTATCTTGATCCTTTACCCAGCAAGAAGTAAAACTCAGTAGTTTCAAACAATGAATTAAAAACCAAGAGCTAATAAGTGATCCTGATGTCATTTAATAATTTTATGATCACCTTAAATATTCAAAATATAAAAACAGGTATATGTTTGGGCTTTACACAATCAGAAAAAAAAAAAGCTTCAACCAATCAGAATGAACATGATCCATAGGCCATCAGCACAGCTATTCTGGTGGCATGCTGGCTGCATATCTTCCTGCCTTTGAACAACAGGAAGATAGAAATCCTCATGGTACACAGTACCGTAGGACAGATTTATAATAGTTAGACCAGGAAAGACTTTTATTCAGAATAGGGATTAATGTGTAGTTTCCTCCAGACTGAAGTTCTTTGTGAATTAACATTGACGCCAACCATATTTAACACATTTATAAATGTTCAGAAAGCCCAAATTTATTCGATGTGATAGCTCCAGATTTGTAGTAGGAAAAAAGTAATTTATAGGTATGAAAATCTTACCAATTTGTATAAGTGGCTAGAAAAGTAGTAACTAAACTTAGTATCAGGTAACATATTTTATGATAAATGGCATCAGTATATAAAATGAACAGCTCTGAACTATCAGCTTCAGGCAGAGAAACAACATACATGGAAGTCACTGCTAGTTCTCTGAAGAACTTACTAACGTGCTTACACTTTTTAAATACCATGCGAGATTATGGTTGTCACATATCAACAATGTTAATAATGAAGGGCGCCTGGGTGGCACAGTGGTTAAGCGTCTGCCTTCGGCTCAGGGCGTGATCCCGGTGTTGTGGGATCAAGCCCCACATCAGGCTCCTCCGCTGGGAGCCTGCTTCTTCCTCTCCCACTCCCCCTGCTTGTGTTCCCTCTCTCGCTGGCTGTCTCTATCTCTGTCAAATAAATAAATAAAATCTTTAAAAAAAATGTTAATAATGAAGTCAGAGAAGGCACAAGCAACAAAGGAAATAGGAACTACTTTAGTAAAATAAGGTTAGTATACTAAAAGGAAAAGTAGATGGCAAATTTACAGAACTCAGCTTCATCAGCATCATCTCCCCCACCCCCTACTCAGTGCCAAACACTGGGCTAAAAGATGAAGCAATGATAAAGAGCAAAATATATATGGTTCCTGCTCTGTTAAGTTTAAAGTCAATTGGAATTAGGTGACTGAATAGAGTTAGAGATAAATAGTAGCTGAAAAATTACACAAACAATATAAAATTATAACAGATCAAAGTTGTAAAGAATAGGTGCACGGTCCTATGACAGTGTCCAGCAGTGGGCTTTAACCTAACTGGAAGAAGAAACTGGGAAAGCCTTACTGCTTAGAAGTGTGCTGATATCTCAAAGATGGGTACAATTTGGGCTAACTGGTTAAAAAGCAAGAGATGGCCACTAACTAAAGCCAGACTATTCTTTAACTTTCGGAGAACACTCAAGTGCTCAATTTAACCAACATTCATGCTCACTTCCATGAAAGGTGCTTGAAGGAAAAACTACTAGACTCGCCAATGACAACAAACACTGGGTGAATTACAAGAAGTCTGACCCCAAAGAAAAATTATTTAGCCACAAATAACACGGAATCAGTAACTCCTAAATAGAGCTACCTAGTTGAATAATGTGCACTGACTCCCAAAATATGGCTAGCATGTTGAAAGGTAGGAAATCTACACCAAGTTAGAGTGGCAATGTAAGTTGCCCTACATCATGAAGCATGAAGCCAGTTGACTTTCTTCTAAAATTTACTGGAAAGAAAATTAATAGACTTTGATATGGCCATCCGAGCACTTTCTGATTTGCCTTAGATCATAACTAGCTGTGAAATGCCTGCTTGGTACCAGAGTGTGAACTTGTGGTGGAAGCATGGTTTTCATCTGTGCATCCCTGGCAGAAAGCACAGGGTCATGCCCAAAGCAGACAATCAATAAATGTTTGTTGACTTGAAAGACAATAGTTAAAGCTTTAATTTATCTAACACGAGTCATTGACTAACAATCATTATCTACTGCATTTGTGTTGGTGAACACTGACATTTAAGGATGTTCTGTTGATACATACACCAGAGCCCTCCCAAACAGGAACACAGCCCTGCTCTCAAGCTTGACAGGGCTGTCTTTACCATCTGATGTGCTTGATCCCAGAATATCCTCCTTCTTGCCAAACATAGTCATTAGGTCCAAGTGCACATTTTGGGGGCACTAAAATGTTGACTTTGAACTTCAACAAAAGATATTTTAGTTCCTTTATTTCTATTTTCCCTTTAAAGATACCACACTGCAGTTGGCAAAATTCTACTCATATTGATGACTGCTATCCTGGTTTCCAATCTTGTACATCTCCATCACCCAACCTCCCTGTGAAGGGGTTGGAAAATGCTGTGAAATTTTTTTTCCCCAAAAGCGAGGGCTTTCAGTATTTATACCGTATATGCACATATTTATATTAATAACATATTTATAATATATAGCATATATTTATAATTTATTTACATGTATTGAGATCTAGTGCATAATCACAGTAGAAATTGTCTTAAATAACCTCTCTTTATTCAGTTTACCAGCTTAACAAATGCTCTTCAGTCCCACTATAAAGTATGCTGCGGCTGATGCCTAAGGCAAACTTTATGTCCACAGCGAGTAGCTCACTCCCTAGAAAATCTAAACACAATTGCACCTTCCAGTTGCATTATAGGCTTACCAAGAATCAGCTGAATTTGTTTCCAAACCTCTACATTTCAACTGTATTTGCTATTGTGAGTCTATAATTTTAATTAGCATTAATGTACATCTGATGAAATATGAGGGAAAAAACAAAAAGATGTAGTATAAAAAATATATCAAATGCTTTGCAATAAGAGCAAGTAACTAAAAAGTAATTCCTGTCAAATCAGATGTGGGAGGGGCGCTTGGGTGGCTCAGTTGTTAAGCAGCTGCCTTCGGCTCAGGGCGTGATCCTGGCGTTCTGGGAACGAGCCCCACATCAGGCTCCTCTGCTGGGAGCCTGCTTCTTCCTCTCCCACTCCCCCTGCCTGTGTTCCCTCTCTCGCTGGCTCTCTCTCTCTCTCTTAAATAAGTAAATAAAATCTTTAAAAAAAAAATCAGATGTGGGAGACACAATTGTGAGAGACTGTAGAAAATTATAAAAGTCTAGAAGTGTTTTGCTTTGAGGTTTCTTCAGGTGTAAATTTAAGTTTTGCTCCAGTTTATAGAAGTCAAAACTGGAAATACTATATAATACATTATGGATGTGGTTTATGTAAGAAAAAAAAGAACTTAAATCAATGGTTCAATACCCAAAGAAAATACACTGGCCCGACATTAAAAACCTGGTAAATGAATATACATGTACATGTTCTTGGTTAAAATATTTTGGTTCTACAAGCACCATTCTTACTGAATCTGTTCTTTAAGTGACTTTTTCAATTAATCATCTACCTACAGATCCCAATCACAAGAAGTCAGAGCTACTGCACTTGGGTCCTGAATCTGCTTCTTCTATCCTCTTCCATGTACAATGCAAATCAAAAAAAAAAAAAGGGTATTTTTTTCTTTTATCTCTCAGAAGTTTCTTTCACTCATTTGATGACTTTTGCAGATTGCCATCCACCTGGTTGCTCAAACCAAAAACCCGACAGTTGTCCTTAATCCATGGCTTTTCCTTATCACCTACGTATAATACATCAGCAAATATTAATTCAGCTTCTAAAATATATGATAAATCGTTTCACTTCTCTACACTGGATTATAAAAGGCAAGAGGGAGAATGGTACAAAATGAAGAGGTAGGTATGTTTGGTCATGGAAGGCCTTGTAGGTCATAATATTTTGTTCCAAATACGATGGGACAGTATTAGAAAACCCTGGCTGCCATATGGAGAAAGGCTTTGAGGGGGGCCAGAGTGGGAACACTGGGAAAATAGTGAGCTACACAGAATTAATCCACAGTGGTGGCTTAGGCTACTATAGTAAAGTTAGTAAAAATTGATTAGATCTGGCATATATTCTAAAGAGTGAGTCAACAGAACCCAGTGAACATGGGGAGTATGCGTGTAGCCTAAGTTTTTGTTTGTTTGTTTCTGTTTGTTTTGCAGCCTACATTTTTTAAATCTCATACCTGGTTGGATAGAGGGATCATTTAATGAAAATGAAGAGGGGGTAGAAGAGCAAGTTTGGTGGTGTAGCTGGAGAAGCAGGAACACATAGAATCAAGAATTCTGTTGCCAGCTGGAGATTAAAAAAATAAGCAATTGGATATGAGTTTGTAGTTTTAAAAAGTTGGGGCTATAGATATAAATTTAGGAATCATCAGGATATATATGGTAAATAAAGCCATACGACTAGGTAAGATCGACAAGAGGCAATTTATATTTAGAATTACATAACAGGAAAGCTAAAGAAAAGAGTGGCAAAGGAGACCAAGGAAATAGGTCAAAATTTATGAAAGTGTGGTGTCAAAGAAGCTGCATGAAGATAGTGTTTCAGAAAGAGAGGGATTCAATGATAACCAAGAGCAAAAGTAAAATAAAGTCAGAACTGACCATTAGTTTGGCAAGATGGAAATTGTTGGTGACCCTGGGAAAGGAGGCTACAGTGGAGTGGAGGGAACAGACCTGCTTGGCATGAGTTGCAATAAGAATGGGAGATGGGGAAGTGGAGCATCAAGAAGAGACAACGATTTCCCATGTGGCTATCGAGTTTTCCCAACACCATTTGGGTGTTGAAGAGACTATTCTTTCCCCATTGTATAATCTCGAATATATTGTCATAAATTAAGTTAGCACTGAAATTTGTATCATTGAATTTTGTCAGAAAATAGAATTTAAATGTCATTTAAAGAAAAGGAGAGAAGAGAAGAGAAGAGAAGAGAAGAGAAGAGAAGAGAAGAGAAGGAAGGAAGAAAGAGGGGGAGGAGGATGTGTGAATTAACTAGATGGGGGGGGCCCTTTTATCATTATACATATATCAAATCCCCACAATGTATACTTTAAATATCTTATTTTATATGTCAATTATACCTCAATAAACCTAAAATTTTAAAAAAAGAATACTCCTTTAGAGAGTTTTGCTATAAAGGGGAAATGAAGAAATAAGGCAGTGGGTAGAGAAAGACATGAAATCAAACGAGTTTTGTTTTTATGGTGGGATCATTACATGATGACCTTGAATAGATAAGAGGGGACTGGCTTCTGTGTACAAAAAGGACCTGACCTTGGGGAGGACAAGGATAGCCCATCCCAGTTCACAGTGGGAAGACAGAGTACATGGCTACAAATGCAGTTAGGCTGGTAGATCCAGTGCTGGAAAGATGAGTTGTTTCTCTTTTGTGAATTGTGTTGAAAGTGAGAAGAAAAGAGAGGCTATTGGAGGTCTGAAGAAATTGGACCAGGTAGTGCCAAGTGTCTACTTGAGGTCCGCAATCTTACTTGTAAGTAGAAACTAATAAATACATAAATGTGTTTTCTTTCCCTACCAGTGCTCAGATTTGCTGTACACATTTATTATATTTATTATTTATTGTACATCTTCCCAACAAGGCTAGAATCTTTAAAATATTATATCCACTGTTTTTCTCCAGGGACCCTCACTCACATTGCCTGGCATGTAATTGGTACTCCATAAATATTTGTTGACTGAATAAATTAATTCAGTATCTACAAGTACCTTAAAGTATGCTTAAAATTGAATTCATTATCTCTTACTCATTATCTCATTTAACCCCTTCATGTATAAACCTATTCCTCTACTTTTTATCCTATCATAGTTTATCTAATCAATTTTCCAGTCCAGAAACCTGGAAGTCATCATACAACCTCCCTATTTCACTCTCTATGACCTGTCAAAATTCAGTCAACTCTGCCATTTAAGTATTTCTTGGATCTATTCACCGTTCTCCATTCCAACAGTCAATTTCCTGGTTCAGGTCACCATCACCTCACCTGGATTACTGGAAAAGCATTGTAACAGCTCTCTCGGCTCTCATTTTATCCCCCTCAAGTCCATTCTCCACATCTTTCAAAAACTGTAAATCTTATTATGTCCTCCACAACTTTAAACCACCCATTGATACCTTAACAAAGCCTTAGAGAAAAAAATCCTTTTTTAAAAACAGTTTATGACATTTTTCTTAATCTGGCCTAGAACTCTGGTTCACAAATTAAACTAATTTCAATTCTCTAATTAGTAGCTCTCGTTTAGCTCTTGGGTCTTTGCACATGCTCCGGAATACTCTCTTCACCATCAATTCATACTTATCCTTCCTTCTCGACTTATAAGTCACTTCCTCTAAGAACTCTTCCTTAATTCGTGGCATTGATTAGGTACTCTTCCTAAAAGCTCCCTGTGCATACTGGGGTTCTATAACCTTCCTTAAAGCATTGTTTTACCCCAAATCCAGATAATAAAGTACGAATAAAGACAAAGTACCAGGTGGAGGCTAAGGGGTTCTTATAGTGAATTTATCCCTCCATCCTTCTCACCCAGCCCCTTAAATCTAAACAACAAAAAAATAGGATAAAGGGGAGTTCATTTTCTGAGGAAAAAGGAAAGTGTTTCTCACTGATGTCCTCTGGAGGTGGCAAAATTGGTCTGAGCAGCTCTATGATCATGGGCCGTGAGAAATTGGTGAGGAAGCCCCTTTTATGGTATTTTTCTCTTTTCAAATATAATTTAGAATTTTATTAAGTAAATTTCTCAGAATCTGTGGTCTAGAATTACTGATGTCACTTTGTTCTCCTTAAAAGTGAAGCTCAATGTATTTGTGTTTCTAATTCACCTCAGGCTCTTTAAATACGTAATAGCCATTTTGAAATACTTAAGTAAATATTTGGGGAAAGTGAAAAGTGTAATTTTCAACTCTGCATGATTACTTCACGGGCATTATGGTAAGTCACAGAGAGTAAGAAGATAAATTATTCTGAAAAGTCAAAGTAGCATGGCTTAGAGCAAAACATTTGATTAATTTTAAGTGAACAAGCACAAACTAACCACTGCGATGTCTGCAGCAAACCCAATCACATGCCCAGATTTACAAACAAAACTTTCAGTTTTCTCATATGTGCTATTCTTTGGTTGCGAGTATTCAAGACTGAAGCAGGATAGTCCCATGACAGCTTCTTGTCAAATTCAAAAGGCATAGGAATAAATGAGCTGAAAGAAAACAAAGAGACCCCCATAGATAGATTTTTTTTTAAGGATTTTATTTATTTATTTGACAGAAAGAGAGAGAGCATGCACAAGCAAGGGGAGCAGCAGGCAGAGGAAGAGGGAGAAGCAGGCTCCCTGGCTGAGCAGGGAGCCCAATGTGGGGCTGGATCCCAGCATCCTGGCATCATAACCCGAGCCAAAGGCAGATGCTTAACTGACTGAGCCACCCAGGCACCCTCATAGATAGATTTAAAGCTCAAATTAAAATCACATAGTCTCATCTCATCTCATCCTCTATTTACTTAAAATGTTGCCCTGATTCTATTTTAAAAATAGCTTGTGATTTTATTTCTTAGAGTATAATCATAAATCATATATGAAAGCACAATACAAAGATAAGCACAACATGGAGGTTTGTCATCTTCATTAAACAAGCAGATATACTCATTATGTTCTAATCTACTCATCAGAAGAGAGAAAACAAAGTAGCTGCCCGTGAAAATGAATGTTACATAAAGTCATAAAAAATACCACTCTGAAAAACTATATGTGGTTGACCTTCATATAGTTAAATACTTCATTGTCTTGGGCAGTATTTACCCCCAAGGTACTTGTTTATATGTTCTCCATTGAATCATTAATTGCATATCCCTGAGCTCAAGAAATACTCTCAAGAAATCAACACCAAATTTACGCAAACTATACCTCAAGTCAGGATGATTATGAACTTAGCCTATTTTTAAATATTTCCACGGAAGCACATTCCATCAAAGAGAACTGAGACAGGTTGCCAGATTTAACACTTAAAAATGTAGGACACCATTTAAGTTTGAATTTCAGGTAAGCAACAAATATTTTTTTAGTAAAAGTATGTCCTGTGCAATATTTGGGACATATTTATGCTTAAAAAGTATTTGTTGTTTATCAGAAATTCAATTTTGGGGGGTACCCTGTATTTTATCCAGGAACCCTAGAACCGAAACCTAACCAAGGACAATCTCTATCAGATGACTCAATTTCTCTGCTAGATTGCCACATCTGAGATCATTCATCCAAGAGAAAGAATAATCATAAGTTGACAACCCCAGGTTAATTACAAACTAATTGTTGGTCAAGATGCCAAAAGTCAATACTTCTATCTCCAATGTAACAGTCAATTCAATCAATATAGTTTTTTAAAGAGTTTTAAACAAATATGATTTTTGTAATTCTTTTTCTCTAATAACCTAGAAACAAAGGTGCACACTTCATCTTCCATATGAGATTATCTTAAATGGACAACATAAATTTTCTGTTAAGTTAAAAATATCAAACCGCATGAAAGCTAATATAAAGGATAAGGCAGTGTATTTTTTTATTTTATTTTTTAAATTGAGGTATAATTGACAAAAGAGTATATTTTAGATAATATGCTTGTATGTTTGAAATGTAACTGAAACTGAATTTATTATCCTGCCTCCCAAACCTATTTTCTCCAATATTTTTCCTCTTCTTGAATAATATCACAGCCCTATATGTGGTCACGTCAGAAATAGGAGTCATTCTCAATTCCTTTTCATATAATCCACATATTAAAGAACAACAACAATAATTTATTGAGCGTTTGCTGTATTTACCAATATTACCATATTAAGTATTTACCAAGCCACTGTAATAGAATTTTAACATGCATTCTCTGTTGTCACAACAACCCAACAAGATAGGAACTCTAATGATTTGCTCTAAGATGAAGAAAGTGAAGCATAAAAAGGATGAACAACTTGCTCAAGGTCACACAGCTAAGCAGGGAGAGAGCCAGGACTAAAATCTTGTCTATCTTAATCACTATGTTAACTCCACACATCCAATTAGTTACAAAGTTCTGTCAATTCTACTTCCTGAATACTTTCAAACCCTTTCTTTTTACTCCACCCTCCACCTTCGTTCAGGATCTCATTGGTTCTCCTTCTAACTGGTCTACAATTTGGGGTTCTGCATTCATTTCTTAGGGCTGCCGTAACAAAATACCACAAATAAGTGGCTTAAACAACAGAAATTTATTGTATCCCAGTTCTGGAGGCAAGAAGTCTGAGATCAGTGTGTTGGTAAGGTTGGTTCCTCCTGAGGGCTGTGAGGGAAAAAACTGTTTCAGACCTTTCTCCTTGACTTGATCATGGTCATCTTCTCCCTGTGTCAATTCACACTATCCTCCCTTTGTGCATGTCTATCTCTGTGTCCAGATTTCCCTTTATTATAAGAACACCAGGTGTTTTGGATTAGCGAACCCCTCGACTCCAGTATGACCTCATCATAACTACATCTGCAATGAACCTATTTTCAAACAAGGTCATATTCTGTGGTAAAGGGGTTAGAAATTCAACTATCTTTTTTGAAAAAGGACACAGTTCAACTCACAACAGATTCCTTCTGATCTCTCCATTTCCACCAAAGAGCTTTTGCTAAAACTCAAATCTGATCCTGTCATTCCCTTCTTTCCATATTTTCAAGGACAAGTCACAGCCTCCAGGATAAAGGGCTAAATTTGGGGTGTGGAGATAGCAGAATTCTTTATAATCCATCCTAAGCTTGCCTCTCGAGCTTTATTTCAAGCCTCCCTCCACTGTCCTTGTTTAGCCCTTGAACTTTAAAGTTCCAGATAGACAATAAACCTGACCTGTTCCCTCTCACCTCTAGACCCTTGCTGGAGCTCACTCTCCCACAAACACCCTATGCTTCTCCCTCACCTCACATTTTAGCCTCAACTCACAGAAAAGCAGACCTGCTCCCTTTCCTTTCCAGTTTTACAGAAAACATCCCTTATCCCTTCCTCTCATGCCATCCTCATTCCTCATGAAGGGTAAATTTTCTAAGCTGACTGTTCTGAGCCATAGTATGTTAAAAAAGAAAAAAATTAAAGGTATAAAACAATGACTGTCACAGTCTACAAGCCCTAGCTTTGGGGTAAATGTCAAAGTTATAAATGTGGCATTCATTAGACACATTTTACTAGTGGTTTGGGTCATTCAGTTAAAAATCAGTGCTCGTGTGTCAAGTGTGCTCTGGCCCATCTCTTCACTTCTCCCTTTGGGTATGTCAGTCCTGTTTGTGCTTCTTGTCTTTTTATATTAAACGCAACAGGACAGGGCCACCCTTTATCTCTCTCTGTTCCAGGTTCTCTCTTATTGGTTAGGTGAATCAGAACTTTTATGAGCCTGACCATTTCAATTTGGTAGGAGAGAAACCCCATGTCAGTCTCAGACCTAGGCCAGTTCTATGACAGTATTAACCAGTAGCATCAAATAACAAAACAAAGCTCATTTCTCTTGTGGTCATGGGTCTTTGTATATGTACTCCACTGATCAGAGGATTAAAAGGGAGAAAAAGTTAATGGCACACCAAATCCCTTAATATTTTCCAGTCATTGGTAGGCTCTCTAAATAACTATTCATTGGAATTAACATGGACAAGTGTCTCTTGAATCCATATAGTGCTTACCTCTACAGAAAGAGAGTCTTTGTACTAACAACCTGATCATTGGACTGTGACTTTCTTGAGGGCAGACATGGTTAATCACGTCTTAATCATCTTTCTAGGTACAGCACAGAGGCACAGTCTTCTGGCAAGGCACTGGAGACTATGCTCCTACAATATAGGTGTAAATGATTCCTACTACATCATAGACAACAAATGAACCATTCAGCCCAAAAGGAGGAATGAAACTCTCTGTTCCTAGCTGCACTATAGTCTCAAATGTAGAGAGGAATATGGCAGAAAATGTTTGTGAAGTACATGTTGTTAAGGTGCAAGATTTACTATCTGCTCACAGTGAAATACACAAAAATACTTACTAAGGTTAAACATCCATGTTGTCAAAGCACACTGAGTCACAATTTCAACAAAAGTGTTTTGACAAATTAATATAATCATAAGACTTTTGGGCAGCTATTGCAAACACTGAGCATAAATCCAGTTGAAATAAACTCAATAGGTAGGGTGTCATTTCTTGGCTTTATTAATTTGGTGTTGCCAAACAAACATATTTTACTATATTGATGGCTTCACCATCCTATTTGCTACTTAACATCCAAGCAGCAAATACCTGAACAGTTCATGGTTAGTCTGTTCAATAATACCACAGGTTTTTAGGAAGGTATTATATCATAAAGTTGGGAATTCCTATTTGGTGAGTTGCCATATGGCAATTCCACTTAACGAAACATAAATATGATCTATTCAATCCACTCATTTGATAAATGACATTTAATTGAAATACCTAAGTAATTCTTTAGGCATCCATAAATTCACCTCAGGGGTGATTCTAACTGACCTTGTTTGGGTCAGGTTCCATCTCTAAACCAATCACTGTGTCCAGGGCAATAGGTTTGTGAATGACAGCTTCACCAGAAAGCCAAAGTAGGGAAGAAGGCATAAAAAACATAAGAGAAAGACAGTGGAGCACAGTGGAAGGAACACAGTGGAAGGAACACAATTCCTCTCTCACAAAATTAAGAGTGGGTCCAGCTCCAATATTTTCTGATCCTTCATGAAACAATTAACTTTGTGACAACTGACTTATCTAAATAATAAGGATCTACTTTCTTGATGGAGCAGGGAATATTTGCCTAGAATAGAAAGTCTGTGTGACTCCTCTCAAATACAGGACTTCGGTGCCTTAAGACAAAGGAACAGAGAAGACAAACTAAGAATTTCCTCAAAGTCAGAGTAGGTGAGGCTTTAGCATTTCTTACATCACAACACCAATAATCTACTGACTTTCTGTTCCTGGTGCCTACTAACAAGGTGAACTATGATTCCTGTCCAGACATCTACTGAAACATCTGCCAGACTCTTTAGCAACTTACAGTTCAAACCTTGGGTGTGCCTCTAGCTTCTTCTTCTCCACCCCATCAGTGAACCCTGATCTACAACCACAGAATGTCTGTGAATCACCACATACTTTCATGACTTTATAACATTAGTGATAATGGTAATATTTATTAAGCATCTCCTATGTGCCAGGCACTAGTTACGGGCTGGCAATAGAGCCGTGAACAAGACAAATCCCTGTCCTCATAGAGCTTACATTCCAGTGGGGGTAAATGGGCAATCGTTATGTAACCAAATGAAGAATCCAGCTGCGGTGAGGTGTAACTTTAGAAAGGGTGGTCGGGGAGCCTGGGTGGCGCAGTCGTTAAGAGTCTGCCTTCGGCTCAGGGCGTGATCCCAGCGTTCTGGGATCGAGCCCCACGTCAGGCTCCTCCGCTGGGAGTCTGCTTCTTCCTCTCCCACTCCCCCTGCTTGTGTTCCCTCTCTCACTGGCTGTCTCTCTCTCTGTCAAATAAATAAATAAAATCTTACAAAAAAAAAAAAAAAAGAAAGGGTGGTCAGGAAGTGACATTAGAGCTATGTATGAATGACCTGAATGAAGACATGCAGCCCTTCATGAGATCTGGGGTTGGCACTGTCCTAGGGATGTTATATACATTACTGTTCATCTTCCCATTTTATTTTGAGAGGGGAAGTGTCTTGTTCAGATTACACAGCACAGAATTCAAATTCAAGCCTGTCCAATTCTTCAGTCTCTGCCCATCACCCCGCTACTTTAGACTTTATGCCTTTAAACCTTCTGGCTGAAATTCTCTTCCTGACACTCTCCAACAGATTCTCCTTCATCATCCCAGTACCTCAACTATCTTTTCCTTTGCAAAGCTTCTCCTGGCCAACAATACTCTACTATTTCTCTTCCTCTGTCCAATCAAGGCATAGGTCATTGTTCTTGCCTCTGTTCCCAGAGCACTCTATATGGGATCTCTCTTACAATGAAAAAAAAAATTCACTGTAATTTTCCATGTACCTATCAGACTCCTTTCATAGACTGGCAGCTCTTTCAAGTTAGGGCCCATTTCTTATAAATATTGCTTATGAATGTTATTCCTCAAATCTTGCCCAAGACCTTGAACATTGAAAATACTCAAAAACAGATGTTGTTTGAGTATGGAATGAAATGGAAGTGATGTGGCTGCTCAAGACACAGCCCTAACGAGAGACACCGTCACATCCCAGGGGAAACAATAAAAGACCATGGGTCCTTCTCTGGAAGTGGGCAGTGATATTAACACTGGAAAAATGTTTACTATGCTTCAGATTATATAACAGCGGCTGCTACTGAGAAGTAGAAATGACTTTTTTTCAAATAAAAATATTTTTTATAAATTCAACCATCAAGATATTTTTAAGTTTTCAAAAACTGGCATCTCTAAAAGGTTCAAAAGGAAAGACATTTTCCTCTTCTGCACCTAGAGAATCCCTGTCTTGAACATTTCATTCATATGTAGCTCCCCATTGATATAAGATGCTTTGTCTATAGAACTGTTTAATTAACAAGACCTTTATTTTTCAGAGGAATCTTGCTCTTAAGAAAAGGAGCTTCTAAAATAGTGTTGGAAATTTTTATTTTAAAAATGGGAGTTGAAGTGCACAGCATAGAGCATGTTGTAAAACAGGCCCTGCATCATTATCACCTCCCACTCAAAACCATTTTAACTATAATCTCTGTATTTGGGTAGCTCAGCTAATTAACAACGTGGTATTACTGTAAAGACGAGATTGTCATGTTATTTGAAGTGGTTTTTAACAGTCTTTAAGCACTAACCACTCAATTTATTAACAGTTTGCTCTATCTTAAGTGAAGGAAATTACATAATTATTGTGAGTCTGAAAATGAGGAGAAATATATATGTATATTTTATCATTACCTATAAAGAATATCAAAATGAAAATGGCACTTTTAAATATAAGTAAAATTTCCAAAAATGCCTATTAATCATTTGCTGCCAATGGGTTTTATAGGCCTATTACCATCTTCCTTATACACTTCTATTTAATTTTTAGCTCAATGTGATGTGACAAAATTAGGGCAGGAGAGAAAAAAACATACTTCTGAAACATAGTAAGCAATGGTTTAAAGTGTGAACCTTGAAATCAGACTGGCTAAGTTCAAATCCTGGCTCCACCACTTAGCAGTTCAAAGACCTTAGGCCTTACTTAGTTCATCTGTGCCTTTCTTTCCTCATGTGTAAAATGGGGGTCTTAATAATAATAGGGCTCACTTGTAGGGTTGCTGTGAGAATTGGCAATTTATTATATATAAAGCACCAGAATTCTCAGCAAATGCTAGCTATCATTAATTTGGCCTAGCCAAGGCCTAGCTCCTTTCCCATGGCAATATTTCACAGGGTAATTTCTCCAGCTTTCCAAACAAGAGAAGCCCTTTCCTGACTCTATCAAAATTTCTCAAATCATCACATGATGACAGTTGTATATTTTTTATCTTTTAGAGAGTGTGCAAAATCACAAAAAAAGAACTCTGAATTAAGTCATAATTTTAAGCAAATGTTTTGTTTGCCCTGACATGCATTTGAGGAGTAGCAGAATATAGCCATGGAAGACAGAGCACAGCCCCAAGTCTACAGTTGAGAAGGCATGAATCTGCATGTACAGACCACATAGGCCCCCAGCCCACACACTGGGATCCACTCACTTAGCACCCTTGAGCTTATCCTGTTAGAAAGCTGATGTACAGAATGAAGCCTGC
This sequence comes from Ursus arctos, assembly GCF_023065955.2. NCBI lineage: Eukaryota > Metazoa > Chordata > Mammalia > Carnivora > Ursidae > Ursus > Ursus arctos. The sequence continues at coordinate 14,042,329 of NW_026623056.1, read as the reverse complement.
TCCAAGCTAATGCATGGAATAGATACTAAACAAGACTACAAGATTTGTTAGCCTTTACCTGAAGATTTTCCATAAATCTTTTGTGGCTCAAAGATGACATTAATTTTTTTAAATGTTAAGGTGATTTGTCTTTGGAAACAAACTGGACCGGGAGTCAGAAGGTCTCTAAATAAGGATGTCAGAAGAATTAATGATGTAATGTGTGTGAGAACCCTCGCAAATGGCTTGGAATGTAATAATGCTTCCATAAATCCCACTTAAATCATTACTTTTCTCCCACCCAGTTTCTGGACTTGGATCTACTAAAAATGAATAGGATAGCATTGGGAAATGATGACTCTGAGACCTGGTGTCCTCTGTAAATTAGTAGGTGAGATAAGAACAGCTATGATGACTGTGCTGGTCATTTGTCTATTTGCTCTTAGACCCATTCCTACATGTCCCCTGCTCTGCTCCCTATCACTAAGGGCTGATCCTTGTAAATTCCATTCTCAGGCACTTGTTAACTGGCTTACAGCTACTTGGCCAAAGGGAGGCAGTGACAAGTGATTCAAGAGCACAGAGAAAACAGACTAGGAAATTTCTCCCCATCTTTCTGATTCTGTAATGTCTTTGGCAGTAGCTCTGTATCCCTTCTTGTCCCAGCTTCCATAGGTCCCAGGCAGTCCTGGCTTCTGGGCTTTGTAAAACCTCCATCTTTTGTCCCTCCAGCCTTAAGGATGTTGGCAGCTTCCTGCTGTTGCTAACTTCTGGACTGCTTCCTGTCCCATTTGGTCTTTCAGCTCTTCCAACACCTTTAGAACTACTTCCGCATGTCAAATTCCCTATGCTGAACTTACCTGCCACAGGCTCTGTTTTTCTGACTGGACCCTGTTACAATCACTGACAGATCTTTAAGTTCCCTGGTCCTACCATAAGTTAAGTGTGGGTAGGTTCAGGATCTTACCTGCCTTTTTGCCCATTGTCTACTCTAACCAACCCTAAGCTCCCTACCTGTGGGTCAGATGCTCTTCCAATACTCTTCGCTGTATCTCTATCATTCCATTTAACATGCTCTGTCATAATAATCTGTTTGTACATTTAAATCCTTAGTAGACTCTGAACTCTTTGAGGCAGGGCTGTTTTTCCTCCTCTTTATAAACCTCATGCAGTATTGATGCACAGTAGGATATCTATATGAGTGTGATAATGAATGCACAAATGGAGCCACCATTCCACAGGTCCAGATATAAGCAGTCTTTAGTTTATTCTTGATTGGAGATTACCAGGAAAAGCCACAGCTCAACTAGATCTCTTCCATTAGCCTATTACAGAAACCAAAATTCTACCACAGAGTGTACTGGGGGCATCATTTATATATGAGTCCATTTGAAAAGGTTAATTTCCCAGGGCAAGGTTAAGTCATTATTAATCAGTTACACCTCAGAATATATTAGGTTTGTAGATTGTTTCCTATAGACACACACTGCTGTAAAGGAGTAAGTGAATCCAGACAGAAAGAAAGGAATGTCCAGAGCAAGAAGTCAGCCTATACCCTGATGTACAGAGTCCCCTAACTAGCCTGTCAGGTTGTCATTCCTCACTTTGTGGAGTTCTCAATTTGAAGTCTGCCCTTTTGAAAGCTGCTTGTATGGGTATGAGTTTTTAGCCAGTGAGTGAATGCAGATAGAGGCAAATGAGAGAAGGTCCATGAGGACGGAGAGTGTTCTGGAGCTCAGGACAGATAAAACTGGCTAAGGATTGAGGGTTTAGATGAAGTATGACAAGTAGTTGGGGACAGAATAAGTTGAGAAGAAGGCACCCAGAGGTGGCCTTGGGTGACTCTTAGTAAGAAAGGGTTAAATAGTCTGAATTAGGGAGAAAGGTCATCATGATTGGGCTTCTCAACTTGACATTTGCCATCTTCTCCCATCTGAAGAGGTTATTCCATTGGTTATATTTTGATTGATTTTACCAGGAAAGTATGCTATTATCCTATCTCCAAATTTGGATTCCTGAAGGCCTCAGGATATAATAATTTCTTTATTCATTCATTTATTTAATAAAATATTATGGAAATCTGACTATATATTGAGAACTCTACTTAGAGCCAAGAAGATACCTCTCAAGTGCCAGAAGTCCACTTTTCTTTCACAGACAAAGGAAGGAAACAGGTACCCAGGGCTCAGGGAAGAAAAGGAAACAGGAAAATGAAGGGGAGATGTAAAGTCAAACTCAGTCCTTCTGATTCTCAATCCAATGATCATTCTATAACTTAAGACTGTTTCATAGTTTAAACTCACCACCCCCATTAATGGGGAAGGATATTTGTCCTTGAATGCCCAGTTCCTAGCATAGCATCTGAAATGTAGCTGGTGTTTAATAAATGTTGGGTGAATGATTTATGGTATGGGTGGATGGATAGATGAAGGCTGAATAGATGGATCCATTTCAAAGCACAGGGCTCTCAGAATGGTTAATGAGGATTTCTCAATTTGAATCTTCCCCAGTTTTGTTCTTTATATATATATATATATATATATATATACTTTAGAGCTAGTTCTTCCAGGAAATGTGGAAAGCTACTTAAAATATTTCTTGGAATATGAAGGAAGATACATAGATAAGTGAACAGAATGAATAAATGAATGAGATATCACCTCAGGCATTCTCCTCACAGGCATCATGCTTGCCTAGATTGACATTAAAATATTGCAGCAAATGTCCCCCCCAAATGTGTAACTGCTTTTTCTTCTTCACCAGCATCTCCTCTACTCACTTTTAAACTATGTAAATTTGCTCCTGATTTAACCTCAGCTGGCCACCCACATCAAATCACAAAAGCTACTTCAACCTCACAGACACTCTCATTTAATTTTTGTTTCAAGTCATCCTAAAGATCACATGTCTTTGTGTTCCTAGAAATGATATCACCTATGTGTGTGTGCATACCTATATATGTGTTTGTATAAATTATTCTAAATAATTTCCTGGCCATAGTTCACTCCAACTACCTGAAGATCTGGAACAACCTGTTCTCTTTTCCATGAACACAATGTTTCTATTCTCTTTAGGGACTTAGGTCTGTCTTTGTCCAGGATGGAGGGACACCAAGCTGCGAACAGACACCACCAAGTAAATAGGGGAAGAGAGGCAGCCTTGGAGTTGAAGTGGCTCAGCAGGGGTCCAAAAAGATCATTGGGGCTGGAAATTATGGGTGAAGGACTTTCATTCAGGTTTTCATTGAGTCACATTCTGGAAGCCATTCAGAAAACCTTTTAAGCAGGCAAGAGATGGAATTCAACTTATTACAAGATCATTTTGTGTGCTATATGTAATGGTAATTGGAGGGCACAAAAAGCAGAAAGAGACTATTATATATAATGGCAAAACTGAAAGAAATTTAAATTCAGTATTTGTTCCCACTAAACTTCAACCATTATTAATCCATTTTAATCTCATCCCGGTTTTCATTTTACTTTAAGAAGAAAGCCCTTACCTTCTCATACCTTGTACCCCAGCATCCAATAACCACAGAATCAAGCATATTCACCACCTTTCTGTTGTTTTTGTCCAAGTATTTCAAGACCTCAGACAGTCTTAACATCTATAGCCTTTTTTTAAATTTTTTTTAAATTTTTTTTATTATATTATGTTAGTCACCATACAGTACATCCCTGGCCCTTGATGTAAAGTTTGATGATTCATTAGTTGCGTATAACACCCAGTGCACCATGCAATACATGCCCTCCTTACTACCCATCACCAGTCTATCCCATTCCCCCACCCCCCTCCCCTCTGAGGCCCTCAGTTTGTTTCTCAGAGTCCATAGTCTCTCATGTTTCATTCCCCCTTCTGATTAACTCCCGTTTCTTTATCCCTTTCTTCTCCTACCAATCTTCCTAGTTCTTATGTTCCGTAGATGAGAGAAACCATATGATAAATTGTCTTTCTCTGCTTGACTTATTTCACTTAGCATAATCTCCTCCAGTGCCGTCCATGTTGCAGCAAATGTTGAAAAATCGTTCTTTTTGATAGCTGAGTAATATTCCATTGTATATATGGACCACAACTTCTTAATCCAATCATCTGTTGAAGGGCATCTCGGCTCCTTCCACGATTTAGCTATTGTGGACAATGCTGTTATGAACACTGGGGTGCATATGGCCCTTCTCTTCACTACGTCTGTATCTTTGGGGTATAGCCTTTTAAAACCCCCAATACTTATCAAAGAGAAAACATCAGTTTGTTACCTTAGCTCTTCTACTGAGTTTAAGTTTATTGTCTCTTCCTATTTTAAAGGGCAATTACTTGCTATAGACTGAATGTTTGTGTTCTAAAAATTCATAGGTTAAAATCTTAACCCCAATGTGGCTGTATTAGGCAATGAAGTCTTTGGGAAGTGATTATATCATAAGGCTGGAGCCCACATGAATGGGATTAGTGCCTTAGAAAGAGATCCCAAAGAGCTCCTGTCATCTTGCATCAGGTAAGGAGACAGCGAGAAGATGGCTGTCTATGAACCAAGAAGCGGGCTCTCACCAGACATGGAATCAGCACCTTGATCTTGGACTTCCCAGCCTTTAGACCTGTGAGAAATAGATTTCTGTTGTTTATAAACCACCTGGTCTACAATATTCTGTTACAGTAGTTTGAATGGACTAAGACATTGCTCTTATAGAGCTTTGTTGCTTCATGTTTCTTGTTCTTTAACAGGCAAGCTATAACTATAGCCCCCTCCCCCCACCCTGCTAGTCCACATTCTGCTCAGCACATCACCTCCCCTCAGTCCACATGGCCTCCAATTTGCTCCAAGCCTCAGCATCCCTCTTTAGCGGTGCTGCAAGAGCCTCTGACATGTCTAATATGCTCTGGGAGAGGCAAGTGGGTAACTGTTATATTCAAAAGTGAAAGAAACACCTTGTTGGACTGAAATCACTTTCTTCAGTGACTTCTCCCTTGCCAAGTATGCCATGGTTCACCATGAATCAGAAGAGACTTCAGATGTTTTTTATTTTTTATTTTATTTTATTTTTTTTTAAAGATTTTATTTATTTATTTGACAGAGATAGAGACAGCCAGCGAGAGAGGGAGCACAAGCAGGGGGAGTGGGAGAGGAAGAAGCAGGCTCATAGCGGAGGAGCCTGATGTGGGGCTCGATCCCACAACGCTGGGATCATGCCCTGAGCCGAAGGCAGACGCTTAACCGCTGTGCCACCCAGGCGCCCCCAGATGTTTTTTAAAAATGTAAATCTATGATCAATTTTTTAATGTAAAGAAAATGTATATTTCAAAATGTTATAAAATTACATGGGTTAACTAAGTAAAAGAATATATTTAGAAAGAAAGAATACAGTGTTAACTATAGTTATTTCTCTTTGATGGGATTATGATTTCTCTGTACATACTTTCAATATTTTCCAAGTTTTATACAATAAGCATATTTTACTTTTGACACTATAATTATCTTTTAAAAGTAAATTTGGTATTTTATATAAACTTTTAAATTCATTTTTACAATTTCTAATATAACTTGTATAATCTTTACCGGGAAACTGTGTGTGTGTGTGTGTCTGTGTGTGTGTGCGTGTGTGTGTGCATGCATGCATGAATATAACCTTATTTCTATCATAAGCACTAACTCCCAACCTTGATGCATAAGTACTGGGTCCAGGTATCAACTAAAGGCAGCAAGCCTCACCCACCAGGGCCCATGGGAACAAAGGCCATAAGCTTTCGAAGGACAGTAGCTTCATGGAAAAACAAAAAGGTAAATAGGAAAACATATTCCAGAAATAGTGGTGAGCTGGTCATTATCAGACACAGAGGCATACCAAATAAGTGAGAATGACCTAACATGAAAATGAGAAAATAAAATCCAAAATATGCAGTGATTCCTTAAAACAGATTCCAAGTTTAAGACAGGTTCTTAGTTTCCCTTATATCTTAGGGATAAGTTTGTCATATCCCTGTTCTAGTTTCAAAAACAAATATACAAGTTGGTTTTCTACTATATGCCAAGCATTGTATAAAGTGCCTACATACGTTACCTCACTTAAATTTTTCTTTTAATATTTATAGAAACAGTACAAGAAGGCATTTTCCCACGGTCGGTAAGAGCCATGAAGAATCAAAAGCTTCACTGAAATCCCACTTCCACTACTTACCGGCTGCATGCTCTCAGGCAAAGGACTTAACCTCTCAGCCTCAGTTCTCTGCTCTGTAAAATGGGGATAAAATGATAGTGTCTATCCCACTGGGTTGTTAAAAGATGAGTGAAAGATGTCTATAAAGCACTTAGAAGAATGCTTAGCACATAATAACTACCGGATACATTTTTGCTGTTACTTGCTATTATCACCATTTTAGAGACAAGGAAAGAGGGAAATGAGTCAGGATTTCACTCCAGGATTCTCTGACTTTGAATCCACTGTAAACTTTCAATCACATTTCAGTTACAGATGTTATAGCCCAAATGCTTTGCAGGCCTCAAATGGAAATGTTTTAACATGTTGCAAATCTAACTGTGACTAAGTCTCAGTTCTTTGTGGTTCTTTTACTATTTTTACTACAACTTTCTTTAAATGTGACATGCTCTGAGATTATAATGCTCAGAGTTTGTAGTTACCGAGTTTTCTCTTTTCCTAGAGGAGCCTTTGATTTTGTTAAGAATCCTACCTTATATGTATAGATATATGGTTCTGCTTCATAAGCAAAATCAGGGAAGTATCATTAGAGATCACGAGATCATTATTCTAAATTCAGCCAGTCACTCTACAGGACTATAGCTGAACGCCTTAACGGGATGAAGCTGGCTCTAAGCTAAAGCCCACGAAATACAGGAAAAAGTGAGTTGTTATTTGTTGTGTGACTTCTCAGTGATGATTTTGTTATTCTCTTAAATAACACAGCACTCTTGCTGTGGGTGTGCAGTGGCTAAGAACTAAGGTTTCTGGATTTGACAAGACCCAAATCTAGGCTCCTTCTCTGTCCTTCCTGGCTGCAGGATCAAGCACGTGGAGCTCTTTTTATCTGTTCCTGTGTCAATGTAATGGGGACAATAGTACCTACGTCCTAAGACAGGGGAGTAAGGAGGAAACTACTTGCGAGAACGTGTGTGAGGTACTTAGCACAGTGCACGTAGTCCGGCCTCAATCAACTCTGGCAGTATTATTAAAAAGAAAGCATGTCTTCAGATGCCAAAAAACAACTCTATTTTAGGTGACATGTTCTAGAGGAAAGAAGTGAGTCAGGAGATGTGGATCCTATTTTGGGCTTGAGAACTGTAGTCACAGGAAGCAGCAATTTCCCCGAGAGTTTGTGAGTTGATTATAAAATAGAGAAAGTAATATTTTGACTTACCTGCTTGAATGCACGGAATACAACTTTGACCTCCTAAGAATGAACTGTGTGAAACATACTTTTTCAATCACTGGGTCCTTTTCATTGGCATCGGGTGAGGAAAATACTCCAAATCCACTTTCTGTTGTGTGCATTTCTCTTTAAATTCTATCTGCACATGTCATATCGTCAACAGGCAAATCTAGTCTACAGATGCAGACCAAACACTGCTTTAGAAACTAGGAAAGCTACATGGAGATGCAGCTACCAGGAAACAGGAAAACTGTGAAATCAGCAAAAATAACTCCTGAAAAATTCTCCTGCCAGTACCTTATTACTACTCTGCTTCCCTTTCTCTGTGCTATGCATACTAAAAAGAAGGGGGAAAAGAGAAAGAATGGATTGTCTGGATTTCCTTGCACTAATATGCTCAGAAATGGTTTCTCGGTGGTCTATGGACATGTTCTCTGCAAGTTGAATAATCTGAATTTAATTCTAACCCAACTATTAAAGCATGATTTCAAGGAACTAATAATATTACTGCTGTTATTACTATCCTTCCCTTTCTCTTACTTATCCCAGACTAATGATGAGTGTTTTGCCGAATATTTTTAAAACTTTTCCTCTCTGATTAAATTTTAGTTTTTTAACAAAGCTTACAAAAAACCCCCATAAAAATCGGAAATTGCTAATTAAACTGTTAGGGAAGATCCCCAAAGGCTTCAGAATTAAAATATTATGCTTTAATTTGACTTTTCAAGATTTCAGGATTCTCACCTATAAGAAGGTAAAGGTTCTACCCCTAACATGGGTGCTGGCTGCCTCGTTCTCATTTCATAGAGCACACTGCCACTTCTGTGCATCCAACTGAGTAGTGTTTCTAAGTTGTGAATGCATCAACAGGGACAGAAAATAATGCTAGGAAACAGATACTAACAACAACAACAAACTAATAATTGAGAAGTCTGAAGATAAACCTGCTCTTTTCTCAAGGAATCTTTGGCGGCAAGCTGTATGAACGATGTATTTATCATTTTATATTTGCCTACAGTGACACCTGCTGGAAAACCCTGTTGAAGCCTTAAAATGAAAATAAATTTTGAAAATAAAATAAAAACCAAGATTTCAAAACATCAGCCATATGTTATTATTATTATTTTTGACTAAAAACACATTGCTTATACTTCAATTTAATTTCTGATTCTGCTTTTGAGTTTTCTTTTTTTGTGCAAACTGAGAAACTAAAATTCAATTCCACTTGATGAAATAATTATTTTACTGATAGGAGAGAGTTCAAATTAACTCTTATATGATGCAAACTATTTTAAAATGGAAGCATTTATAAATAGTTTAGTTGCATTATTTTGCTTCCTTTTGAAATATTGCTTTAAAATTTACATATCAACTGCGATGTGATGATAAGTGATTTTTAAAATCTTACTTAAGATTAAATATCAAGATATTTAATACTGTGAAAATATTTAATAGCTAGCACTTTCCTGAGCAGCATTCAAGCACAAAGTTATTTTGTGTTTGGGGTTTTCAGGTTGCTTTTTAGCGTGCACCAGGTGCCAGCCCACACTATGCATTAAGCAACCAACGTGGATCTTATGCAAATTACCTTTGATTTCAACGGAGATTTTGCATACTAAGGGTTCCTGTCTCCCAATGACACAGAGAAGGGTTTGTGCACCTACATCCCATTACCATTAATAAAATTCACCCACAAAAATTCGGGCACATTAAGAAGTTGGAAACATTTACATGGAAATGGATGATTTACGAAGTCAACCTTACCTCAGGATTGCATATCTCACACTTTTCACTACCATGAAATACATGTGCAAAGCAACATCACTATTCTGGAGTTCAATCATTTCAGCCTTTTCATAATCATTTGGGTATGGTCTCTATGGTTGGTGGCCATTTTTCCCATTTAAAAAATTTTTGTTCAAAATATTAAAGCTGTCATTAAAGTCAGTGTTCCTTTTTTATGCAACTATGTTGCTTTTTTAAAGTCACTTTGTATTTTTTTATTATGTTAGACACCATACAGTACATCATTAGTTTTCGATGTAGTGTTCCATGATTCATTATTTGCATATAACACCCAGTGCTCATTGCAACACACGCCCTCGTTAATACCCAAAGATTGACTCCAGTTCATTTTTAACTATACCTCAGTTTCTATATGAACTCCCTCTAGCATTACGTAGAAAAGATCTGGTACTTCAAAACAAAGATTCTAATAGGTTCACACCAGCCACATGACTGGTTCTCCATATTTTACCATATCTATTCTTATGGGAAGAAAAGATAACTTTGCTTAAAAGTCAAAATTCGTAGGGAAACGTTTCTCGAATACCGTGCATTAACTTCCCTATTAACCCATTCCCTCATTCCTTCAGCACTAAAGACTGTGTCTTTATAAACTAGTAAAGATGCAACAATTTTTGATGCTATAGCCCAACTATCGTTCTATATATGAGAAGACCTTAGCCAGCAGAGATAGACAAATGACAAATACACAAGAAGCACTTGCTGAATTAGCTAGATAGTTTGCCCTGTATTATGACTTCTGTAGTTAAGCAAAGCCAGTAACCTTCTTTTTATCTCTGTCCATTGCAACCTGATGTAGGTACAACTAACTTCAAGAAAGAGATAGTTTTTTTAAGAAGATAAATTTTTCCAGGTGCCCACTAAGCTATATCTACTCACTATTTAAGAGTCTCTCTAAGTTTCTTTCTCAATTCCGGGGATTGAGCCTTCTAGGCAGTACAGATTTTCTAGTCTTTAAACTCCACTTCTCAATAAGGTGTAATTACACTTCACAGGAGTGGGGAGATTGAGGTAAGTTAGAGCAAATAGAACCCTTTCAATCTCAAGAATCACAAGGGATTTTCAGAGAGACATTGGATTTCTTGCCACACAAAAGATTTCAGAAAAATGAGTTTATAGGAAACAAACTGAGGGTTGCTGCAGGGAAGGTGGGTGAGGGAATGGGGTAACTGGGTGATGGGCATTAAGGAGGACATTTGATGGAATGAGCACTGGGTATTATATGCAACTGATAAGTCACTAAATTCTACCTTTGAAAATACTAATACACTATATGTTAATTAAATTGAATTTAAATTTTTAAAAAAGCTGGAGCTCTTGTGGGCACTAGTTTTATACTTGGCATGTAGGTTTATATTTACATTTATTTTTATTTTATATTCGTGTTTATATTCAGTTTTATAAATTGTAGACTGGCTACCAAATTTGATATTTAATTTATTACCAGACTTTAAAATACTCAAATCATTAGACCATCATTAGAAAACCATTAATGAGGGGCACCTGGGTGGCACAGCGGTTAAGCGTCTGCCTTCGGCTCTGGGCGTGATCCCGGCGTTATGGGATCGAGCCCCACGTCAGGCTCTTCTGCTGTGAGCCTGCTTCTTCCTCTCCCACTCCCCTTGCTTGTGTTCCCTCTCTCACTGGCTGTCTCTATCTCTGTCGAATAAATAAATAAAATCTTTAAAAAAATAAAAAAATAATAAATAAATAAATAAATAAATAAATAAATAAAAAGTTTAAAAAAAAAAGAAAAGAAAACCATTAATGAAATTAATTATTCCATGTTCATCCATCTTTAAAAAGTCAATCCTCAAATGGCATTTGCACAAATTTGGGGTGGGGGGAGGTCTGGATGTTTTCTCTTGGAATATTTTAATCTTGGGTTCTCATTGTTATGACAGTTCAAATTAAAGTCACGTAACTATCTTCTGGTGACCTCTTAGAACTGAGAACTGTAGTGTCATTTCAGTGACTCTGTTTCTTTCAGGTAACTTGACTTTCAGTGCTATCGTCTGACTGAAAAAAAGAGCAAAGGCAGACCTAATGTGTAAATTATGAACTTGTATCATGTGAAGAAGTCACATAAGGTATACTATATTCAAACTAAGATTTTTCAATAGTTCCTATAAAGAAAAGTAGTAGCAAAATTGAGTCATTCCACATGGTGAGGGTATCTCTTAAGTTTTTATCTGTCTCGCAGGCCTTCTTTTTGATATTTTTGGTAGGGCTGAAAATCAAGAGAGCTACCTTTCTCTTTGGAGCCGTGCAAATGATAGACCAGCTAATCAGAAGATTCGGGGATTGGTTCAAAGGATAACACGTGATCCAAATAAGCCAATCGAGTCCTTTTTGCTGAGTAGTTAGGGATACTGGAAGGGAACTAGGGAATTTTTTTTTCCCCTCAGATGAGCTTGATCTATAAAGATGACTTGGGGTTGGAACTGCCCATGAGTCATTTTTGCCATCAAATGGATGGAGAAAGATCAGTCTGTCTGAGAAGAAACCAGGGGCAGAGTGAATGGGGGCAGAAAAGACAGAATTTAAATGAAAGAACTGTAACTGCTGGGTCCACCTATTTCCTAAATATGGGTTTCATCTTCCCAATTATGTGTATGTGATCCCATATATTCCCAAAAATTGTTTTTTGTTGTTATCTTGCTTAAGCTAGTTTTAACTAGGTTTCTGTCTCTGTAACCAAAAGGATCTTGACCTATACCCGACACTCAATAGAATTTCCATATGCAGTGTAAGGAATCTGAGTGTTGCAAGAGTCAATAGCATATTTACACTCTTTTTTTTTTTTAAAGATTTTTTATTTATTTATTCGACAGAGGTAGAGACAGCCAGTGAGAGAGGGAACACAAGAAGGGGGAGTGGGAGAGGAAGAAGCAGGCTCCCAGCGGAGGAGCCTGATGTGGGGCTCGATCCCACAACGCTGGGATCACGCCCTGAGCCGAAGGCAGACGCTTAACCGCCGTGCCACCCAGGCACCCCAGCATATTTACACTCTTATATGGCGATTTCATTTCAGAAAAATAACATCATTCATTGTATTAATTTTGTTAATACAAATTGTAATGGGTTTGTAATTTGTTTACATTTAATATGTATATTTGCTTTTGTTTTGTTTTATAACAACTATAATCATAAAGAACTTACATATAGTTTTATGTTTTCTCATATTTAAGTAATAAAATAATAAAAATCACTTTAATCAACACTGAGAGTCTGCAATAATTTCCTCCCTTAAAAAGGAATCTGTCCTGAAATAAAGCTTGAGAACTAATTCTTTAGGCAAGTCTAGAAGAAACAAGCACTTCTTATATTCCAGGCAGGAATGCAAAATGGTATAATCACATGTGGAGGGGAATTTCTTTGTGCCTTTAACCTTTGGGATCTACCCAAATCTACTTTTTGGAATCTACTCCAAAGATAAAAAAGCAAAATATGAATTTTCTGTGCACAAAAGTATTTATTACAACACTATTTATAATAGCAAAAGATTGGAAAGAAACCAAATATCCATGAATAAGGGACTGGTTTAATACACTAGAGTAATACCATATAGTGGAGTAGGATGCAACCATAAAAAGGAAAGAGCAAGATCTCTACTATATATACAAATAATGAATGATCTCCAAGATATATTGTTAAGTTTAAAAACATCAAGGTACAGAGCAATGTTTGTAGTGTGGTTTTTTTTTTTTTTTTTTGTAAGAATGGTGAAGGGGGATATTAATGTGAATATACAGTTTTACTACATTTTCAAGAATAAATAATGGAAGAATAAGCCAAAACTAATAAAAACTGGTTTCTATGGGGGAGGTGAGAGAAATGTGCAGGAAGCATGGATGAAAACATTTGATTTAATGTATCTTTTTATATAGTTTTGAACTTTGGACCATGTAAGTGTTTTCCATAATTAAAAATCAACCAGAACGGGAAAAAGCATTTCTTAAAAATTAAAACAAGTGAACTGAACTGTACATCAAGTTGGCTGCATAACCACACAGAGAACAGAAATACTTGAAATAACTTCAAAACAGAATATTGACTGTATATCTCTCATGAGATATATTATAAGAACAACAGAACATCAAAGAAATCTTCAATTGTAGTCTTACTATTAGCATTAATGTTAGTGTTATTATTGGTGTACCTATTATAGGTACATTGTAGCATAAAGCAAATAAGTAATTATTCTAATATTGTTAAGAGCCAATGTAAGAGAAAACATATAGGCATAAAATATAAAAGTTCAGCAAAAAAATCCACAGTTTTCCATTTGAATTATAATGTTCTCATGAATACGTAAGTTTTTTTTCCCTAGTTCTCAGATTGTTACTTCTAAATACCATTTCCCAGTAAAAGAAACCAGAGATCTTTTGAAAAATGGCTGATTCCAAGTGGATCAGGAATGTGTAAGATGAGCCTCCAGTACCTGTTCTGACAAAGAGCTAGAAATTTATGAAAGACTAACATGCTCATGTTGAAAGAAAATAAGAACCAACTTAAAGGGTTCTCAGTGGCCTTAAATGGGTCAATTTGAGTATCAAAAAAGAATAATGACTGTACTTGAGTTAAATACATCAAATTTTATATACATACATACACACACACACACACACATATAAGTTCATAGTAATACTAACAAGCTTCATTGGTCACCATTGCAGCTTGGTAGGGTCCTGATCCATTACTATGAAAACTGTTAAATCAGATGAAGGAATCAAACATGTATCTTGCCCTACCTGTATAAACTGTATTTCAGGATAACAAAAAGCTGGCGATGGGAAATTATTTATAGAAGGATTCCAGCTAATGCAAAAGTAATAATAATACTACAAAATCACCATTTTCTAACTCCTAATAGAATAACTGATGTAGGCAATGAATATTAATGCCTGCTAAGCCATCAACAAAATGTTGACAGGAACATTTATAATGAAGAGCGCAGGCCAACATACCACAACCACTGCACAAACTAAAAGTAGAACAACCAATTATAATGGGATTCATGACGTGAGACAATAGAAAGTAAAAAAAATATTTTTCCTCAAAAAACAAATCAAACCTGAAATTAATTAAGCCTCTAAATTAAATCGCCAGTTTATAGTTAACACAAGGGACTTAGGAGCTATACAAAAAACATAAACAATACCATAAAGATGCAATCAGCCAAATGGAGAATGTGGGAAATTCTAGAGGGCAAATGGATCCATATCTCCAGCAATTTCATGGCGTACAAGAATGGGGGGCAGGGAGCAGGTGGATATGCTATAAAGTACTAAGACTTAAGACATGAACAGCCAAACGCTGTGTGGACACTGTTTGGATCCTGATTTGAATAAACGAAATACAAGATATTTTTGAAGCAATCAGAAAAATTTGAAATTGGACTGAATATTAGATAATACTAAGAAGATACTATTAATTGTATTAAGGGTGATAATATCATCATTGTTATATTTGATAAAGCCCTTATTATTAGAGATATATACTAAAATATTTACAGGTGAAATAATAGACTGATCCTTTAAAATACTCATGCAAACAGTAATGATAAAGTTGAGAAAATAGGTGAAATAAAATTGGCAAAATGTTGAAATTTGTTGAAGCCGGGTAATGAGTATATGGCAGTTAATTATACTACACTTCTTTGTGTTTGAGATTTCTTACAATAAAAAGGTTAATAATAATAATAATAATAATAATAATGTATAATAATAAATAATTATTACATAATTAAAATAAGGAGTCTATAAATTATTCAACTTTGAGAAATGTTCTTGATGCATTAAAGCATCTTGATGCAAACTAAGTCAACATCTAGCAACAATAGTGAGCAACCACAGAGAACTGCTTCCCTGTGCTGTGTATATCATTATCTTCCAATTTCCTCAAGCAAATTTTAGTTTCTCTGTCTCTGAATCCACTATTAGGTTCTGTAATTGTTTCATCTATTGTATTTATCATATCTACCTTATTATCTTTAGAATAAAAGCATGTGTTTTAGAGTCAGAAACACTTTTATTCACTCCAGGCCCATCTTAATTATCCATTTAACCTCAGGAGATATAATTAACCTCTCTGAGCTACAGTTTTCTCATCTCAAAAATGAGCAGAGTATCATCTGTCTCCCTTCTATCATTTTCATCTGGGCAGTCCAATCACAAACTAACAGGTCACTTAGATAAGTTTTAGGACTACATCCACTGGCCTTTTAAGAGAAGACACCTAAGGACCTCCTCTACAAATCAGCCTTCAGAAGAACTCATGGCCAGTCTATACCACTGTTTATCTACCCAATGATCAGCTGACAAAAATGCTATCCTTCCTCTGATGAGGCAAGAAAAGACCGTTTCCTCAAGAATCTTTCAACTACTGGAAAAATCCTACCCACCATCTTCCTCTCTGGTGGACACAGAACCTATCTGGAATGGTGAGAAACTAAACCCTTTGGCATTCTTTAATTAGAGAATCTCCCTTTATCTTGGAAATATGGAGTTAGTAGCAATGCTTAAACATACTCTATGAGCTTATGTCTCTTCATAAACTACTCACTCATTAAAAGAGCCAAGACTTTGACGCTAGTTTCATTTCTGAAGTTAGAAGAGTTTTTCTTATTTGGTTTATTTTTGTTTTTTGTTTTTAATGAGACTAACACACACCCTTCACTTACAGTTTGTGTGCTTCTACTTTCTTTGTTTAAATCTGCTACCTCTCCCCTTCCTGAGCCTTCTCTGTTCTTGCCTTATGGAATAATCTTGTCTCAGGCCTTCTAGAGAGACAGAACTAAGGTCTAAGGATTGACATTTTTTTCTATCCCTACTTCCCCATTAGATAGTGATTTTTTTTTTTTTCTAAGGACCTGGGACTTGGCTTTTTTCACAATTCCCCAGAACATTAATTAGGGACCATGTTCTGGCCCCATAGTCTCTCCAT
Organism: Ursus arctos; assembly: GCF_023065955.2. NCBI lineage: Eukaryota > Metazoa > Chordata > Mammalia > Carnivora > Ursidae > Ursus > Ursus arctos. Next base: position 14,026,222 of record NW_026623056.1, on the reverse strand, counting down.
AAATATTGGCAACTGACTGAGTTCTATTTCTTTTGCTCTTATTTTCCATTTAAGAAATATTAGAAGAAATTGGGTCACCTGGGTGGTTCGGTCGGTTGGCTGCCCAATTCTTGATTTCAGCTCAGGTCATGAGCTCTGGGTGGTGAGGTTGAGCCCCATGTTGGGCTCCACTGGGCATGGAGCCTGCTTGGTATTCTCTCTCTCCCTCTCCCTCTGCCCCGCCGCCCAAATAAATAAATAAATAAATAAACAAATGAACAAATATTAGAGGAAGTAAAACACAGCTACATCAAACAACAGAATAAGAGAAGATATTTGGACAAAAGCTCTGGAGTATTGTCAAAAAATCAGAACCTCTAACATTTCCATATTCTGAATGTTTAATGGCAGACTCAGATCTTTGTTTTTCCTCATATTTGCTTAATTACAGTCAATGATTCAGGGAATGGCTTAGATAATTGTGTTTTCAGATTTTTAAAAAGTTAGATGTACATTTACTATATATTTTAACCCCTGTTTAACAAATAACAAACCCTAAATGAAATGATGAACAGGGGACTATATGAACACTCCCCTAATTATACTCTTTGCCAGCCCACTGAAGATGCCTAAATATTAAGGGTCTAAAACCAGATATCCTCAGGAATTTTACATGAACATTTTTCTAAACATAGTAGGACGTAATTAGTATCAGATATATTTGTGGTTAAGTAAAATACTACCTTTTATTTCCCTTTCAAATTCTACAAATATCTTAAGTTAGTAGAATGGATAATGAAATGTAGAAATGATTCCTTGAACTCACAAAAGTCATAAACCAAGTCCTTACAGGTTTCCTCATCTACAAAATGAGAATAACAATGGTAAACATCCGGAAATGTTTCCTGCAATGAAGAGCTAATTAAATTAGCTAGATTTGAGCTAATTAAATACTTTAATTGCAAAGTACTTATGAAACAAAATACAATAAAAAAAACTTTAACCATTATTATAACTATTCAGCAGTTGGGGAATAGAAGAATTTTCTTCTGGGATTCAATTAACTGCCAATATTACTAAATTATTCAACCATGTGCTTACTGTTAACTGATCTGCAGACAATACCAGGAGGTCTTGGAACTGCCGTCCAAGCATCGTTGGCCATGCTTCATCTCAGCCACTGATAGTCAAAGCAGCATGTGAATCTGGTTCAAAAGAAAACCAGATGCCTCTACATTTGAGGTCCCATTCTAATACACAATATTAAATAAAATAACTGGAAAATTATACTACTACTTTACTCAACAGCAATCAAATCCTTAATAGAATGCATAAATCCAATCTTGATTATAAGGAAAAGGGTTGGGACTGTATTCTTTCGTAAAATGCCAAAATAAATTGTGACCATAAAAACATCACTGTGCAGGTATTTGGGAAGAAAAGAAGAATGATTCGTGTCCCAAATGAAGATGAACTTTATTAATTAAAAGTGAAAAACTACTAAAAGAAGCCTCAAATTACTGTGGGAAATAAAGAAGATAAAAATTATGAATAAAAATTAAAATTTCCCAGGGAGTTTATAGAACTACACTTACTGAGACATTTAAGAATAAGCTCTTTATAAGATTGTCATGTGGGATTATTTTGGATAAAACAATGATTAGACTCCAAATTCACTTCAAGAGTTTCCAAAAGTTAGGACAATTTTTACCTTGCATCTATGAACGACTACTTTATCATTCTATTTGGTAGACTTTTACAACTTTGAAACTAGAAAATAATCTCAGCTTCGAACCTGAACAAGTAGATTTAATCTAGAAACCACTGCCTTCACTTTCTTTCATGCTCTTTTAAGACAATGATTACATCATTTTCTTGACAAAATCCATCCTACGATGCAAACCTAGTATTTTTTAATACCCAGTAAAAACATAAGATTAGCCACAGTGTTCCAATTGCGAAGAAGACAAAGCTTAATGAAAAGTTAACATGTGTAGTACAGCAATTCAGAAGTCCATCTCCAATGGGAACCCAGATAAGTAAACAGATAGAATCAGTTCATTAGATGAGCTGATTCCTAAGAGTGAGAGTAGATACCAACTTTACTGTCCCCCACTGCATGGCTTTCCATCCCTGCTTAGTTAAATCTACTGTCTCCTTTGGAAATATCTCAGGCAGCAACTGTGATTTCTTCAATCATCTTTGGGTATTAACAGTCTCAGATATGGAAAAGTCTACTCCAATTCCATAGCATATCTTCAGTACCTTTTTACTATTTCTTAACCTTATCCTTCCTTTTCTGAAGAAACTTAAAGGGCTCACAGGAGGTCAAGGGGAAGAACTATTTGTCTTGTCCTTAGTTCTAGCCACGCATGCTGAATTATTCCAACTGACCAATGCTAAGTATTTTAGATTTTTCTAAAATAGTCATCCCCTATCCTGGTAGTGGGACAGTTTGGTTCTCGTAACACACTCTTTTTCCTGCTCCAAAGAAAAAGTAATCTCCGAGATGGAGAGAATGCTGTGTAAGTAAATGTCAAGAATGCTAATAAAGAGTTCTGAGAAATAAATAAGAATTTCAAAAGAGATTTTATTTTTAACCAGTACATGTAAGATAAAGGCTAGAAAGTCTTCAAAGCAGGTTACACAGTGGGGATTAAGAGGAATGCTAGGAAAAAAATGTAAAATACCATAGTTTCCATTTTTGATAAAGTATTTCTAACCTTTGGTACTACCTCCTTTCAAAGAATGAAAAATCTTTCATTCAGAACTACATTCCAAAAATACTATTCCCATTTTACAGATGAGAGAGATGAGGCACAGAGGAGTTAGGTGACTTACCCAAGATCACAGAGTCAGTAAATGGGAGAACAGGGACACAAATCCAGGAAGTCTGCTGTTGTAGCCTGGGCTACTATGTGCATTACTGTCTCTTCTGACTACTAAGCAAGCTTGAAAAATGGTAGAATATTTTACAGTGGCATGTTAATTAGTACTTTGGTATTGGTAATTATAATGATATTTTTACCTAGAATAATAATAACCCAGAAGAATGACTATAATGATGGAAGCTTTTCTAATAATGAGGATCCCCACCCACCACCCATTTGGAATTAGAAAAGGGATTTGTGTCCTCCCCCAAGTACTACCTTCAACATCTATACGATTAGTATCATGAGGAGATTTGCATGGTCCAATACTATTTCCCTAAAGGATATTTTCAAAAATTGTAGTTATTTAGTTACTTGGGTAACTTCCCTCTCAACTTCCAACTGGTCAGATAGTAACATCATATATGTAATTCAACATGAACACACTGCTTAAGACACTCTACATCTAAAATATTTTTAGATTGCCAATGATTCAAGATCTTCATTGACAATTATATTTGAATAGAGTGCTTCCCAAAGTGTGTTCCATGGAAACTGGCCCCTTAAAAGTTGCTCCATGAGAAGAAGATTTCATAGTCAAATAAGTTTGGCACACATTGTTTCTCCTTGTTAAATGTCTGATATTCATATTAGCATATTTTAAATTGTGGGGAGAACTAAACTAGACAAAACTGTATAACTTCAGTTGTTCTCAATTTTCCAAGTTTATTTAACATCAGTATATTTTCCTCTTATAAATAATAATAATAAATTCACATGAAACTAGTATATCTCTAATGCACCCTTTGAGACTAGATTACTCAGGCCATTGGTTGCCCTGGAATCATAATGACAATTTAGGAGACAAGGAAGAAAGAAACCAGACAAGAGTAAGGAGGCCAAAATTCTGCCTTGATTCAATGCCTATAGGTTCTTGAACAGGTCACATTACCACTCTGAGGACCAGTTTCTACATCTATAAATAAGAAAATAAATTGTACCAATAGTCTTTAGACATTTTTTTAGCCAAGAAATGCAATGTACAAAGGAATCTTATCTAACAGTCCAGACAAAAGCTACTACATCTAGGTGATGAGGATGAGAATCAAGGCCCACTGCTCCCCTTACTCAGACCTCCATTTGCCTCCCCCAGAACAGTTTGAAACTAATAAACAATAATTTTTATCATCCCTTGTAATCCTAATTAATTCTATGCTCTAAACATGGTTCCCTGTCTACCTAACAAAAGACATCTGAGGATACTTAAAAGCTGTTAGACACTGAAATGGATGAATGGTTGGATGGGATTTTACCCCTTTGGAACTTTTTCAGAATAAGCATATTGGCCTTGCATATGAGGATTAAAAAAAAAGAGCCAAAAATCTATTTGGCCTGTTAAATGTGCACTGACACCATCCAAATAAATCTAGGCCATCCCTGTCATAATTAATCACCCCTACCTTCTGTCAAAGCTCCCAAATACGACAAGAGACCACAACCATCAGCTAACAGCAAATTCAGAATTGCCTCCCATGTAGATTCCCACAAAAGCCAAACCAACAGGTTCCTACACAGGAAACGAAGTGTCTTTTAGAATTTCTGCCTAAATGTGATCAAGACCAGCTTAAGCAGAATGAGTATCCCTTAGGACCCATTAGAGGGAATCCCCAAGCTGGTCTGCTAAGGTGACCAGATGGCTGGGCACTGATTCAGGGAGGTGACCCCCAGGAGAAAAAGGAATGGGTTACACTAATTGATGTCAGCTTTAAAGGGGTAGAACTCATGCTCACCAATGTTCCTGGCTAGAGCCCTTTATATCACCCACACTCATTTCTCCTCAGTGTCTTGGAGTGAATTTTACCAATGTATGCTGCTTCTTGTTGCAGGTTCCACTCTTTGAGGAATGCAGTTAATAGTTCTCAGGAAATTCCTGCAAGAGGCATCTCGTATCTCAGATTTATGGTAGAATGTGTGAATCTTCTGTCCCCTGCATAGGAAATCCTCTAGTTTTCTTACTGCCCTGAGATAGGTGTTTGACAGGCTCATAAACCAAAATATACCCAGAGCCATGATTTACAGACTTCAATAGGGACAGTACATCATTGGATTTCACAACAAACAGAATTAGCTAACTTAGAGCCATGGTCTCAATTCCAACAAGGGGAATTCTGCACGATGACTTACCAAGTAATGAGCCACTCTGACCTCTCTGAATGCAACAACCTGTGTGCAATGCTAGCAGCATACCTGGGTCTTCTGCATATCTCTTCTCAACTATGAGTAACCTGGGCCAGGGCGGCAAGGAGAAATAATAATTTATGTGGCTGTTCATCCAAACCTGCCCATTGATGGCATCTATACAAGCAATATGTGGGCTGAAAGCCAGATTTGCTTTTGCTCCAATGGTCTGACCAGACAGCATGGTCCCAGTTCACAAGGCTCTACATTTATCACCATTGAGACTTGCCCTTTGTCTCCATAGCAGTGTAGCTCTCTGACATCAGCAGAGGTATCCTGTGTCCCTTTGCTGATAACAGGTACCTGCTTCCATGTCCAAATCAGAGGCAAAGTTTAGCTTTTCATTCTAAGTTTGTATTGGTCTTAGAAACAGAGACAGAACCAAGAAAGAAAGAAACAGAACCAATAGGATATACGTGTGTGTGTGCGTGTGTGTGTGTGTGTGTGTGTGTGTGTGTGTAATTTATTATAAAGAACTGATTTACATGATTATGGAGGCTGAGAAGTCCTACAATCTACAGTCTGAATACTGGAGACCCAGGCAATCCAGTGATGTAGTTCTGAAAACCAGAGAGTCAATCATGTAAACCTTAGTCAAGGGCAGGAGAAGACCAATGTCTGAGCTTAAGCAATCAGACAGAGAGAATGAATTCCTCCTTCCTCCACATTTTTGTTTCATTCAACATATCAACAGATTAGACAATGCCCACCCACATTGGAGAGGGTAATCGGCTTTACCCAGTCTACTGATTCAAATGCCAATCTCACCCAGAACCATCACAGAAACATGTAGAAATTATGTTTAATTTTAGGCACTCCATTCTCCAGTCAAGTTGACACATAAAATTAACCATTACAAAGCCCCATCCCAAAAGCTTACTTTCCTGCCCAATCAGGCTCCCAACAAGTAAAATGCTCATGAGCTTCCTGGCTAGGACCAGTGACCAAAGAGATCACTCCCTTGGAGCTGCACACAGAGGCCCCACCAAGGAGCTGCTATCACCTAATGTCCAGATCAACCCTTTACTTTCAACCTCTTCTGAAAGGATTCCCACAACCACAAAATTTCCCAGAAGATCTACACCTACAGGCCTCCTCAGGGTTTGGCACCAGCTTTTCCTGCACATCCCATAGGTACCCCACCACACCCATCCTTCCCCATCTCAAAATCCTAAGCAAGTTACTTACCCACAGGAGTAGCTTTCAGACCTGAAGTCCTAACACTGAAACTGCCAAAATTGAAGAGGTTCCAAGCCTTCAGGAAAAGGGGACCCAAGTAGGATAATATGGGTATCTGCCCTATTGCTGACCTCATGAATAAAGCCAGCACCACATCCCTAAAAATATCCAAAAGGCAGCCACCAGCATCAGCCTCAGTCTCTAGGACAGACCCATAGCAGCTCATTTGCTTACAACCCTAATCCATTACTCTCTGCCCTAGGCCTGTGAATTTCCAGTTCTCTTGTGTGGTAATCCAGCGCATATTATTTGCTTCACTCCTTTCATTTTTTGACGCATTTTACTCTCCTCTCCAGATTATCTTTCTCCCCGCCCCCACAACCCACCCTTAACTTTAATTTTTACCTTGATTACATTTCCACTTCAATTTTTACCTTGATTACATTTCTGACTATTGCTCTAACAATAGATATTCCTTTAGCTTGCCTGGTGTCTGTTAATACCCAATCTGCTTGTTCCTTCAAGGAGATGGATCAGGTGGCTCATGGGCAATTCACAGCAATGAAACTCCATTTTCAACTGAGTCTGCCGACCCATACACTCACTCAAACCCAATCTTGGGAGAAGAGCTAAGACCCAGTTACTGCCCCCAAACTTCAACAGTATTTTTGTGAATAGTCAGCTTTTCTTTGGGAAATAGTTCTAAATTATAAAATTAATGCCGAGAAGACTTTTTGATACTATTTCTATAATTGGCCCATGAGAAACTTTCTCTAATAACTCCCAAAACAACAGTAGGATTGCCCCATCCTCTTTTCCATACTCAGTCAACATATCTGAAGTTGAACTCAACTCCCTATCCCTAAACATAACACTCTTTTCCTATTCTCTCTCAATAAATTGCACCACCATTTTTCAAATTGCCTAAATAGATCTTGAATCCTTCTACTGTCTTCCCTCTCTATTCCCAATACCTAATCACCATATTTTATCAATTCTATCTCCTATATCTCCCCCAAATTTATCCACTTTCCTCATCTCAGCACCATCATCTCTTTCCTAGATAACTACAGAGCCTCCTGACCAGGCTCTGTTTTCCATTTCCATCCCTGCTCCCACTTCACCTGACTATCATTATATAACTATGGTAATCTTTCTAAAACGCAAATCTGTCTATGTCACTCCTCTATTCAAAATAGTTCCACAGCTCCCTATTACGCTTAGAATAAATATCATACTCTTTAGCAGGACATACAAACTGGTCATGATCTGGGCTTTACTTTTCTCTCCATTTTCATTTCTCCAAACTCTTCCCCTCCCACTGTACAACATTCCCTGAATGAGTCACACTCTCATACCCTAGGGACTTTGCACCTGCTGTTTCTACTTCCTGAATTAGTCTTCCTGCCCTGCCATCTCTTCAGCTGCCCAACATTGTTCGTTATTCAAATATCATTGTGACCCCTGCTTTTTCCTAGAAGTCTCCCTTGAACCATACCCACATACCTCCAGACCTGGCTGAATATCCCTCCTGTGTGTTCCTACTGCACCATGGGCTTAAGACTATGGTAGCACTTATCCTACATATTGTAATTGTCCATAAAATCAAGAATTAACTGTAGTTTTAATTACCTCTTTCACCTAGTGAGTTAAGGACAATTTCTTACTCACTCCTTCATCCTTAGCACCTGGAAGAGTATCTGCATCAAACAAGTGCTCCATAAAAACAAGTTAATGAATAAATGGATGTTGACATTTACCTTCTAGAGAATGTCCATAAATGATCATTTTAATCTGCCTTCACCTATGTAAGAGAACTTGGACATGATCACATTGGGTGGCTTACTCCAAGCACAGCATTTCACTGCAGGTAGACTAACTAGTATGTTTACTGCTAAGAAACATCATCAGTATTTCCTCTTCCCCTCCACAGAAGACATACTCTTCTTAAGATAAGTCTAAGTTCAAGGCAGAGACAATACCTAGACTTGATGTTCTAAAGAATGCTGTCAGTTGCATAATCCTGGTAGAATGTTGAATAGATTACACTTCTGCATTTTTCCCAGTTATGCATAAATCAGGAAAAAAAAAAGATTGTACATTATTCCCTTCCCTACTTTATAATGTATCCAGCCTGGAGAAATTAAGGAGAGCACCAATTCAGGAAACAATCTGGTTTTACTATGAAATATTTTCACTAAACTGCCCTACTTTACATGATGAGCTACTTAATGATACAACTCAGGAATATGCCTCCTAAAATACCATAGAATGCAGCATTGCTCCAAATTTTTTGACAGTACCTAAGTACAATACATCAGCAATTCATTCCTCAACTCTGAAAGGTTGAAGATCAGTAACTAAATCATGTAAGTGCTTATCAAGTAATTATGTTATTAAAATGACATACATCAGTCAGTGCATATCTCGCCTTTGTCTGTGGATTCTTTGTATTCTACATTTTACTAGTCAAAACACTATTTTCAGCACCCTTCTCAGGAATTAAGAAAGCTATATTTAAATAATGTTAATAAGACTGACATAAACCTGAACCAAGGAATCAGAGAAGTCTAAGGCTATACCCCTTTGCATTTAGCAGGCAAAAATAGACAGTGGCAGCCTGAACTTGGAATTCTAAGGCCTTTGTTACAGAGCCACAATCTTCATACTTTCTAAACCATTTTTTCCTTTATCAACGGAACTTTTTTTACCCTTGTTATCCATAATGATGACAAAATTTGCCAAGAACCAAAAGAATCACAAAAGTAAAAAATACATTTATAGATTCATAAAGGCTAATATAATTTTCATTATTAATTAGATTTATGGAAGGGCATTTTTATTTTTTCAAGTTCAATTCAGAAATATTTAAAATTCTAATTTTCACCAGAATTTGAGTTTGGGGAGGTTGTAAAAAATGAAGATAACTCAAGAAATTATTTCCAATAAGTCATTTACTCAGATTTCCTGATTGAGGTAATAACTTGCAAATTAGATTTATGTAAATTTAAAGTGTCCACGTGGGTACAATACTGACTCAGAAATCTGTTGTTCAGGGAAGAGGACCCTGCCCAAATTCACAAAGCCATTTAGTAACCACTCAAAACCAACTGAAATGTCTATTTAAAAACAGCTATTAGAAAGGCGAACAGCACGTTATCAGGCAAAGGAAACAAAATGATGCATACTGTAGAAGATATTTTGTTAGTTCAAAAAAAGAAAAAGAAGAAGAGGCCCACCTTGCTTCAAAAGAATTTCAAAGACGATCTATCAGCCTATGGATAAAATTATTACCAGGAAAGATGAGGATCACAGATGAAAGAACATTCAATTTGTCCAGGAGGAAGTCATTAGAACTTCTTTGGTAAGTACAATTTCAGTGTGGAGGATGGCAAGAAAGTAGTTGGGAGAAGGTCAAGAAGAAAGTCGGAGGTGAGGAAATGATTCAAACATCTGATGGGTTTGGAACAGATTGAAGGGAAGGTTTTTAGTTGAAGAATGAAAAAAAGTTAATGGATTTTGGGGGAGGGGGGATTTAATAAGAGTAAAAGAAAATTAAGGTTAAAAGAAAAAGGAGAGTTTTGGAGGAAAGTTAAGGATAAAGAATCCTACAGGGAGCACTTTATTCAGCCCAGAGTTCCAGAAGAGAAAAAAAAAGGTGGGGGAGGGAGGATATGAAGACACAAACAAGAAGAAAGATAGGAAAGAAATAAGATGGAAAAAGATGACAGCATGAAAGAATAAAGAAAAACAGAGATAAGAAGGATGAAGAGAGACCATTCTGGGAGAACTTGGAAAATAATGTCTTAAATGAGCACCTGAAAAAAAAGTAAGAATAAATACGATAAAGTTTCAAGAGAGAGTTGGAACAAGCAGTAAAAGCCCTTGGGCTAAAGTTAAACACACACATACACACACAAACACACACATACACACACCTGAATAGGGATGTGCTATTGTACAAGATTACAAGAAAAGTTCCAAGAGCAAAGAGCAAACTTTTGTTGAAGGTGTTCGCCCAGAAGATGTATCCCCCTTACATAGGGCAAAGCAAAACTGAAACAGGAGGATGCAATAATAATAGTCCAAAGACAGGAGTGGATAAAGCAAACATGAAGACAAAAGAACAAGAGTGTTCAGGCAAGAAAAGTGGAGCTTTTTATGTGGGGAACAGAGGTAAGGGATCAAGGGAATGGGAGGGTGCATTCTGAGCAGAGAAAAGTGAGGATTAAATTTCCCTGAAACACACAGCATTGAGTTCAATTTGCCCAGGGTAAAATCATTTCTAAACAAGAGGGAATTTAACCATGACCTTATGAGACTTTTGTTTCCTATAAGTTAAAATAGCCTGATTAAATAAATAAAAATTTAAAAAGAGAGAGAGGCAAACCAAGAAACAGACTCTTACCTATAGAGAACAAACTGATGGTTACCAGAGGGGAGGGGCGTGGTGGGATGGGGATTAAGGGCTGCACTTGTGATGAGCATCAGGTGTTGTATGGAAGTGTCAATCACTATATTGTCACCTAAAATAATATTACACTCTATATTAACCAACTGGGAGTTAAATTAATTTTTTTTTAATTAAAAAATAAAATAGGGGCGCCTGGATGGCTCAGTCGTTACGTGTCTGCCTTCGGCTCAGTTCATGATCCCAGAGTCCTGGGATTGAGCCCTGAGTCATTAGGTTCCCTGCTCAACGGGAAGCCTGCTTCTCCCTCTCCCACTCCCCCTGCTTGTGTTCCCTCTCTCGCCGTCTCTCTCTCTGTCAAATAAATAAAATCTTTAAAAATAAATAAATAAATAATAAAAATTAAAAATAAAATAGCCTGAAACATAGGACAGAGGTGGCCAATATTCCTGTGTACTACTTCCATGATGCTGTGTAATTTCATCTTGTGTTTCACCCACCATATATATCCAGCACGAGCAAAGTTGACAGGCAATTTTCCTCCCCACTGCCTTAAGCATCTACTAACCTTTCTGGCTTTATACCTGCTTCAAATTTAAGACTACCTTCAAGGAATTTCAAAATGTCCCACAATTCAATACCTGAGGGCAAAAGTGATGAAGGAATGCCTTGGAGCTCTTCTTTAACACCTAGACAGCCCAGTCTAGTTTTATCAGAAACTTTTTTTAAATTTTTTTATTATGTTATGTTAGTCACCATACAGTACATCATTAGTTTTTGCTGTAGTGTTCCATGATTCATTGTTTGTGTATAACATTAGAAACTGTTGGCAGTCTACCACTTCCTTTTGTCATTTTGAGAGAATGCAGACACCAACTTAAAAGACAATTCATCACAGTACTAGAATTTCACAGGCGGAAAGGTAAAAAGAACATAGTCTTTGCAGAGATTGAATTCAAATCCCAGCTCTATGATGCTGGGCAACTTTCCTGTCCTCCGTGAGCCTCAGTTTCTTCATCCATAAATTTGGGATAATAATATTTATCACCAAAGTTGTTGTAAATGAGATAATGTACAAAGCATAGTTTAATAATTGCTTGGCACATAGTAGTTACTCATAAATGACAATTACTCTGTTACATTTCTGCAGCACGAGAAGGTCTTGTTTTGTGTCACTCCATGAAACTGTTATCTTTTCTGAAACCAACATAATATATTAGAGCCATTTGCAGAAACAGATATGACTTGTTTCTTGGAATACACTTTTCAAAATTTATTTATTTGTTTATTTATTTATTAAGAGTGACAGCACACAGGTGTGCACATGAATGGGGCTAGGGGTGGTGGTGTGTGACAGAGGAAGAGAACCTAAAGCAGGCTCCATGCTGAGCACAGAGCCCAACATGGGGCTCAGTCTCACAACCCTGAGATCATGATCTGAGCCAAAGTCAGGAGTCAGATGTTTTAACTGACTAAGCCACCCAGGTGCCTGCAAAGTTTAATATTAATATTATTGATAGCATAAAATAGGTCTCGTTTATGTTAAATTTAGGCTATTCATTTCATTTCTTTCTCTGTTCTCACTCTACTTTTATAATAATTAACTATAAAATCCCATTAATTATTGTATTTCCATATGTTAGGCCTTGAGTGTATTAAAAACAATTAAATATTGAACATATTGGACCACTTATCCAATCATCTGGTGAGTATAATATAATGCATATTTGCAAAATATATTACATATACATATATTAGTGTGTGTATATATCTATATATGTAGGATATATGTTATGTACATATAATATACATAATATTTTAACCACTTTCTCATATACTATTAATATGCTAAAATGTCATTTAAACATTTTTACTTTAAGCTTCAAACAATTTTGTGTTTAGGAAAAAAAACACATTCTCAGAAATGTAGACTGGCTTTGTTCACTTTCATAATGTAATAATACTTAGAAGAAGCAGCATGTCAAATGTCACTGATGGCTTCAAGGGGATGAATAAATTTAGAGCCTTACCTAAGAATAAGAGGATGCTAAGGCAAGCCCAAGCAAGTGAAGAAGAGGCACCAAAAAGGAGGCCAGACACTTTGGACACGGGAATCACCCAGATACATACCCCAATTCACAATTTCACCAAGAACCACCATTGTTCACAGAGCATTTATCGCTTTTGATAAGCAGGAATAGCCTCTCCCTCTCCCATGCTTCAGTAGCACTTGACGCCTCTGTTAGCACATTTGTCACTTATGTGTGACAACTGTCTCCCCAGGAGACTATTGGAGCTCCTGAAGGGCAGGAGCCCATTATTTTCTTGGAGAAGATGTTCAATACCCTTTTGTGGAATGAATACTCAGCACCAATATGAACTGACTGCTGAGTAACCAGTAACCTCCTTCTTGCAGAATGCAGTGGCCTTTCCTCATATTCTACAACATTTGATACCATAGACTCCCTCTGAAATTATTTCCTCCCTTACTTTTTGTGTCACTGCCCTATCCAGGTTCTCCTTATACTTTTCTGGCCATTGATCCCATGACCCCTTTAGCTGCCTTTTCTACCATCTCCCAGTCCCTAGGTTAGAGACTTGACATTTATACCCCTCTGCCCCAGGAAAGAGCTTCTGTTAGACCGTCTCAACTTCAATTCTCCCCTTTATGCTTATTAGTCTCCGATCCACACCTCTAGCCCTAACCTCCTCACCAAGCTCTAGAATGTCTCCACTCTAAGACAGCTGCTCTCAAATTCAATATAGCCCCAAACAAAACTCATTATGTTCTCTTCAAGAAAGTTTCCTTATTTTCTGACCATGATATCACAATTCTCTCCAGCATTTTCCAGAGGATATGCTATATTCCCATACTGTGTGTAAGAGATATGTGTTCAGTTAAATGGGAGGAAAGTTGGGTTAAATACAATTAAAAAGGTTTCTTTTCTGTAGGACTTCTCAGAACCTTTTATATGCTAACGTGTTTTGGGAGTCTCCAAAATGGGGGTAGAGTATATACTGTTTATAAATATATTTGATTATGGGACTCTTTCTGGAAGCTCTTCTCAGGAAGGGCCAGCTTCAGTGAACCACTTATAACAAGATCTTATCCTAGTCATCCTTGACTCTTCCTTCTCTATATCTAAGTAGTCACCAAATTCTAATAATCCTTTTAAAATACCTCTTTCTTTTCCATTCCTGCTATTCATACACTATTTTAACTCCTCTGGTTTAGGCTTCCAACATTTCACACCTGGATAACACCCTTTCTGTTAATTCCTTTTCTCCTCTTATCTCATCCACCTGTCTAAACCTCCTAAACCATCACTTTCATTATCCATGTGGTTCTCTTGTTTAAAAAGAAAACAGAACAAAACCAAAAACACCTTCTATTGTTCCCAGGATCAAATCAGATTGAAAACCTGGAACATATCATCCTATTCACCAGCCTTATTCCTTCCATGGCTCTAAGTGAGTCTTCCATCCAACCAGGCTGGTCTTGCCATAGTTGATGAAACAGAGCATGCTCCTTCTCAACTTCTTTTCTCTCCTCATTCACCCTCTCCCCACCTAAAGTGTCCTCCCACTCCCTTTTAGGCAGGCAGTTAACATGCATAAGGGATGGCAAGTACAAGAATGGAAGCTACAGCTCTCCCCTCCAAATTCACTAATTAATCACAACTCTCTTTCAGACCTTAGTCTCTACTTCAGAATGTTTCCTGACACAGTGCTTTAGGAAGCTACCCACAAACCTATTGGAGTTGACACACAAAATAAAACCAAAAAAATAATGGGATTTCCAGTTATAGAGACCAATTCATCATTCTATTCTCTCCATGAATTTCGACTTTTAACCTCTATGAATTTCAAATTCTTCACCTTTGAAATGGGAATAATTCTCACCTCAGCAGTTTGTTGCTAAGGTCAAATGAGTTTACACACGTAAAGGCCCACTAAAGAGGCACAGAGTAGATGACAAGTAGATGACCATCACTTCTCTTCTCCTTCTCCTCTTGTTCTCTACCTGTCTAAATATTATGCATCCTTCTCCAGGTCTCCTTAGCCAGACCAGCCCATGCTGACGAGTCTCTTCTCTCACTCTTCTGACGATCTGCATTTTCATCCTGGACACTCAACTTAGTTGTGTTGTCCAATTGTGTTGACTTAACTGTCCTTAGGCCCCTAGCCTCACAAGTCCTTGATCTCTCATCTTCAATGACATGTACCGCCACACCCCTGGTCAGTTCCTGTTGTAGCCCTGCCTCATACTCCAACATGGTTCACATCTGTTCGAAAAGTCTGCTCTAACCACAAACATTTGTTCTACCTCTGAGTCCTGACTTTCCAAGTCTGTTTCCCACTCTCATGAACGTGAATCCCTCCAACCCTCCCGATTTTTTGAGTCCATCAGCCTCCTCCTGTCTGTCTTTGCCTTCCTGCCAAGCCAATGGTCATTCAGTGAAACACTAACCACAACCTTAGAATTCTCCCCTCCTGCATCCTCTGCCATTCCTTCCATGCCAAGCCCCAACCAGATTACTGTGAGCCCTCCTTGTCTCCTAGTCCTGTGCTGTTGAGCATTGAACTCAGTGACTTGACACCTGGAGACTCTACATTTCTCAGAGAACCATGTCCAACCATTCCCCACTTACTAGCTCTGTCCTTAAGCACTAGTCTGAGAGTGGTATAAAAAAATACCTGGGAGCTATTTTAAAATGCAGACTCCTAGGGCCCACTCCAATTATTCTGACTGAGTCAGTCTAGTATAAAACCCAGGAATCTGTATTCTAACAAGCACCTAATAAAGCAGGAGTAGACAAACCACTGCCTGTAAGCCAAATCTGGCTCACTGCCTGTTTTTGTATTGCCCTTGAGCTAATAATGGTTTATTTTGAATGACTGAAAAATGTCAAAGAAAAACATTTCATAATTTGAGAATATTCAAATTTCAGTGTGCACTAGTAAAGGTCTTTTTTTATAGACCTTCATTTCTTAAAGCAGCTTCAGGTTCACAGCAAAATTGAGAGGAAGGTACAAAAATCCCCATGTATTCCTTGCCCACACATATGCATAGCTTCCCCCATTTTCAACACCCCCCTGCAGAATACATTTGTTACAACAGATGAATCTACACTGACAAAGTCCATAGTTTATATTAGGATTCACTCTTGATTTTGTACATTATATGGGTTTGGACAAATGTATAATGACATGTTTCCATCATTTAATACCATACAGAATATTTTCACTGCCTAACATGAATACAGTTTGACTGGAACACAGCCATATTCATTTGTTTACATCTTACCTATGGTTGCTTTCATGGTACAACAGCTAATCTGAGTAGCTGCAACAGAGACCACACAGAACACAGGGCCCACAAAGTCTAAAATATTTATAATCTGGCACTTTACAGAAAAAGTTTGTTGATCCCTGACTTAAAAGATCCTGTTGTAGTGTCAGTGACCTCAGTTTGAGGTATCCTTAATAAGATACACTGAAATTCCACGTTGCCTAAACTTTACTTCTTTTCTTCATGTTTTAATGACACCCTAACACCCTACAGCTGGTGTTCAAGTTTTTTCCCTTTCCTCAATCCCTTCTCTACCTGGACCTCCTCACTCTCAGCAGATACCTCACTTCTCGCCTTATTAAGAACACAAAATCTATATATAAGTTACTTATTTCACTTCCTTTACTCCTATGTGAAACTAAAACTACTCAAAAGCAAAACAAAACTGTAAGGCCTAGTGGCATCTTCAGTGTCTGGTGGACCTGTGTTCAAGTCTCAGCTCTGTAATTACTGGTTTGTGATCCCAGGCAAGGCCTCAACCGCTAGGTCTTATCCTACATAAATCTGGCTGACAAGCCTAGTTCGGAGGACTGCTGTCAAGGTGAAGTGAAACAACATGGACTTGGCATAAAGCAGGCTTCAGATAACTGCTTTCTTCATTCCGTCTTACATCAAAACCCTGATAGGTCACATTTACCGAAAGCACACTGTGTGTCAGATACCTTAAATTCCTTATCTCATTAAATTTTGACAGAAATACCCAGATAGGGGCTCCTGGGTGACTCAGTTGGTTAAGGGTCTGCCTTTGGCTCAGGTCCTGATCCCAGGGTACTGGGATGGAGTCCCGAGTCAGGCTCCCTGCTCAGCGGGGAGTCTGCTTCTCCCACTGACCCTCCCCCTCTTTGTGTTCTCTCTCTCTCTCAAATAAATAAATAAATAAGCTCTTAAAAAAAAAAGAAGAAATACCCAGATAGAAGCTAAACCATACTGTCTAACCAAACATGTTTCATCAATTATCTAACTTTCACTCAGTTCTCACCTCCGATGTCTTTACTCCTGTCCACATATAGTCATACACAGAAACATGCTCCATTCTCCTCTTAGCCCTGCCGCAATCTCATATTAAGGTGTTTTTCCCCTTTCCTGAAACAATAAAAAAGAAATCCCACTCATGCCCCAACTGCTCACAACTTGGTTTCTTTTGTTTGGTTCATCTATGAAAACAGCTATTCCCATTTAGGAACAAATAGTTCCAAAGATTACCAATAATTATTAGCTGCCAAAAATAGATGGCATTGTGTTGGTACTTATTCTGCTTTATAGCAAATACTATTCTAATCACCAAAGATTAAACAGCCACAAAACAAAACTCTCCTTGACTACCATAACAACTCACTCTGGTAGTTTCCTTTGCTTTTCTGAGCACTTCTTTTCAGCCACCTTCCCTGGCCTCTACTCTTTTCCCCATCCCTTTCTCTTGTCCTCTCTACTCTTCTCTTCCCTCTTCAGTTTACTTTCTAGGACCTTGGCTTCAACTACCAGTACTATGCAAATCTAAATTAGCTGTGTCTAGCCCTAACATTCTTTAAACTTTTTCTTTAAATTTTTTATCCTTTTTCCAAACCATGGGCGAAATTTCCATTCATATTTCAAATCAATCAAAGGCAAAACCAAAGCTCCCTTAAAATCAAGTCTTTCTCCTGAATGATGCCATCATTCCCTGAGAGTTAAACTCATAGGATCATCGTTTCTTTCTTACTCTCCAATACCTTGACCCCAGCAGTCCTCACTTCCCAATCCATCTTTGATCTTTACGGTTCTAATTCTTCCCCCACTGCTGCAGTGAAATTGGTCCTGCTAACATCACTGATATCTTTTATGTTGCAAAACCCAACAGACTCATTTCAGGTCTCCTTTAGTGCTATTCCTTTGGTGATTTTTGAAACTACCATTCTCTCTTTCTTAACAGTTTATTCCCTTGATTTCTAGTTTCCTTCATACACATACCACCTATGTGATCTCTTATGATTGGTATTTCCCTCTATTATACAACTTATTTACATCACATACCTGGCTAGGACCTCCTTGATATTAGAGGCCCTACATCTGCTAATACAGAATAAGCACAAAGTAAATATCTATTAAATTAATGAGTGAGTTAATTCTCTTTCTATTAATTCTATTCCTACTGTCACCACTTTGACTGAGCCTCTGGTTCCCTATCACCTGGCCTATTATAAGAGTTTCCTAACCAGCATCCTCACTTTCAGTCTGCTCCAAATATTTCCAGGTATAGTTGCCAAGTACATTTTCCTAATGTAGATCTCTGGATCATGTCAGAAACCATTCAGTTACTCACAAAACTAAACCAAACCTATGAACCTGGAATTCAAAGCCACCAAAATAAAAGTCCAATGTTCCCTGCATGGTCTTCTAAGACTATCATATAATAATAACCCAACACCCAACATGGCCTTTCAAGTTCCTTGTGCTTTGGTTCCCAAACTACTTCTGTTGTAATTTTTTATCCTTTAAGGTCTACTTTCTCCAAAATATCTGATTCTTCATAATTCTTGATCCTATATGGCTGAATAACTTCTGATCTTCAATATTCTAATCCACACAGCATTGTGAGTACTACTTTGATGAGCCATAAGATTTCTAGCCTATTGTTAACATTAGTGATTGGCCTTTTGAGTGACCTACTTTGCAAACTCGCTGAGAGCAAGAGCTATGCATTCTTCATCTCATATTCTACTTCATAATGCATTTTCAACAAACACCCAGTGAATTAATACTTAACTGTGTCATATGTATTAAAATACTTTGCGTTCAATTATTTCCCATCTAAAAAATACTGTCCCTTAATTTCCAAGTTCTTCTCCATCTTCAACCCTAGCCTGTCCTTCCCTTTCCCAGTGAAACTGCCTGAAAGGATTGTCACAGATGCAGTCTCTTCTCTCATACCTCCCTTTCTCTTCTTAGCCCACAGCAATCTAGCTCCCTGTCATCCCTCCACCCAAAATGGTCTTGCAAAATCAAACACAATCTCTTTGTTGTGAAATAGAGTGTGCCCTTTTCAGTCTTTCACTTACTTCACATTTCTGTTGACAGATGATCCCAAGTTCCTGTCTTGAGCCCAGAACTCACCTGAGTTCCTTATTTGCATATCCAGTTCTGTACTAGACATCTTCAACTGAGTGTCAAATCCAGCAGAGTGCTCAATAAATATTTATTGAATAAAGAATACCTCCCCAATCTGCTCTTCTTGGTTTAGATCACTGTTTCTTAATCTATTTTATCCTATGCCCTCTATTTAGTAAATATGTAAAATCTTATGTTCCCCCAGTACCAAATACATTCTGACATAGCTCCCCACCCTTTACTCAGAGCCTTTTTGGAGGCCGAAAATGACCAACCCTCTGCATGTCTCCATCAGACATCAGACCAAGATGGTTCTATGGAGCATTGGTTTCTGATGTTTAAACTATTAAAACAGTAGTATTTGCTTAATTTTCCAAATATAAAATTATAATATTAAGTATGTTCGATAGACTTTTTAAACAATACTTAAGAAATAAACACTTTGAGCAAATTATAGAAAAGCATCAAAACACAAGTAAATTATTTTAAAGCTTAGTTTATATCTGGAATTTCCCCTTCCTCTCCCTCATCTTCTCTCCTCTACCCTCCCTTCACACTTCCTTCTTTTTTTTTATGATTTATTTATTTATTTTAGAGAGAGAGAAAGAGCACAAGTGAGCATGAGACGGAGTCGCAGAGGGAAAAGGAGAGACAATCTCAAGCAGACTCCACACTGAGTGTGAGCCCAACGGGAGACTCAATCTCACAACCCTGAGATCACAACCCAAGCTGAAACCAAGAGTCAGTCACTTAACCAACTGTGCCACCCAGGTCCCCCATCCCTTCATACTTCTAACCCTAATTCCTTCCATTTTTTTTTTCTCATTTTCACTGTATTGATCACAGAGTGTGCTATCCCTATTAGCAGCTGAAATTTATTTTTTTCTGGAGACCAGAAGAGTAACTTGTCCATTTTGGAATTTTTATGAGGAAATACAAGTGTCCATCTCCTTGGCCATCCCTAGTAGTCCAAGTAGTCCAAAAAAGAAAAAATTTTCCAAGTTGCTCTGAGGAAGTCATCCAAGCAAGGCTGAAAACAGGTCTACTATGTGCTTAGAAGGACTTCCAGATCTAGCTTCCTCAGCAGAAGCTGGAGGGAAAGTCTTAACTTTCCTTGTGCTCACATCTTCATTTTACTATATCCTGACAGATCCTACCTTTGAACTGTTGAGATGCAACTCTGCTGGATGAAGTACTTTGCTATTCCTTCAGTTTATTTAAAGCAAACAAACAAACAAACAAAAACCCTTGAAAACAGCTACGGGGTATTTTTTCATAGCACATCTTTGTTACTATAACCCTGCTTTTCACCCCCAATGATCTAGCACATATTTAAGAGAGGTTTGCCCTTCCACCAAAAGAAACCATACATTAGTAAATCTGTTCTTATAACTGTCACAGGGGAAGAAAAATATTACCATCTTTCATTTTCAGAGTACTCTATAAGGAGACCATGAATACTAAAAGGCATTTATTTTAGTCTTCAATACACTCTTTAAGGACATACTCATTAGAGCTTTGACAATATAGACAATTTTGGATGGCTGACAGATTGGACACCCTTTCCTAAAAGAGCTACACTGGCTGACAATCAAGTTCAAGGCTCCAAGAAACTTGTAACATCAACTGTTTAAGCCAAAAAGTGGAAGCCAAGACCTGAATTCCTTAACCAAAAACCTATGAAGAAAATATACCGGTGTGCAGGTAAATGACTCACCAAAACCTTTCTGAACCTGGGGTTCCAAAAAGTTTTGTAAAATGTTTCTCAATTTTCACTCCATGCCCCAAAGTACACACAAATTATATATGCTGAACCATTATAGTTGACTCATGAACTTGTCTTCAAAATTTCTAAAAGGAATACACAGAAGCTGAACTGATAAAAGCCCTACTACCTAATCATGACTCAATGTATCACAAGTCTAAACCTTTGTGATGTTAAAGCTGAGGACTTGTTTTCCATTTTTCAGTGTCTGTGGCCTCTTTATAGGCATTAGCATTCTATTATCCTTTAAGTAAACTTGGCATTGTTTGTATAATACGTAAATTAAGAATATAGTTTCCTATTCCACGTACAAAGGAATTTATGGGACATAATTGAAAAAAAGGAGACTCAAATTCACTGTTAGCATTGTATTACTAGGTAAATTGTTTCTCTCTCCTTTATTGCTTTTCTCATTCTTAACTTCACCTCTCCCTCCATCCTTTCTATTTAAAGTCCCAAAGAAAGGAGCATTTATAAGTTTTGCTATGGCACCCTGGACTCATCAGCAGGGGTAGCTACAACCAAAAGCATAATGAAATGTCTTTCCCTAACAGAAAATGTATAGTGGGATTTTTTCAATCGCTACATAATCCTCACTACTATTAAGTTATCAGGAAAGCTTTTGGGGATGTGTTAAGCACAGCAGTAGGCTGAGATATGCAAGTTTAGTTTTAGGAGCTGGGACAAAACCATACTGCTCCCGGAGAACAGAGGTATAAATAATATAAAGATAGAGAAAGGGGACCCAACAATAGAAGAAAACATGTAGGGAAGCTGGATGGAACATGAGGGAAGAAGGGTCAAAGAGAGAAATCTCCAGTGTTAGCAAACTAAGAAGGTACTTCACAGAGGAGAATGTTCAATAGGGATGATCAAGTGGTTTGATTTGGGATATGCAAAGTAAAGCCCCCACCCACCCCACCTCATCTCTCCTTCAGTAAAAAATACTATACAATTTTACTGAGTAAAATCTGTTGCTCACTCACTCTTTGTGAAAGGGTACTCTATTAGAGAACCTCAGTGAAAGCTGAGGTCTGTGGCTATGGGTTGGCCCTGTACAAAAACAGAAAGATGTTCTGTATGTGTAAGAGCCTGAGGGACAGCTGACATCTGTGTTGCTCAAGGAAGGCCCAGGATATGATGTCCGTATTTAATCTACATAGCCACATGCTTCCTGTGTAACTAGAGGCCAGTCACTGAATCTGATTCTGCGTTTTTACCACTGTAAAATGAAGGTAATGATAACAGACTTTGGAGTGATTGTGAGAATTATGGCTAATATGTATAAGATACCCACTATATGGAAGTTACCCTTTTGATAACGATTTTTTTCTTTTTTTGCCATTTTTGTTGCAGCTGCTAAAAACTCTGGCCAAGTCTATGACTCAAAAAAACCCCACAAAACAAAAAACAAAAACCTTTGAAATGTATGGCTTTCATATCTGTGTTATTTTTTTCCTGAGTCTTAAACTAATTTATATTTTCTCTATACCTAATTGTTTATTATTTATAACTATCGTATTACATTACAACCTACATCAAAGCCCTTTTAAAAAGCGGTATGTGTGCATGTGATAGAGTTTTTCTGCCTCTTATGTTCCCAGTTTCCCCATACTGAATTATAAGTCATGATGAGAGTCTGTGAATTTTCTTCCACTTCAGATGCTACGGCCATGCTTAGTTTCATGGGGTTGTCTACCCAATAATTGGAATGACCTTGGCATTGATCATAACATGCCCTGCACTCTCTTGCCTTGTCCCCTTTGTCATAGAAAGGTGACTCCAATCTGGTATTAGCAGTGGAGCACGTCTGTGGAAACCTGGTCTTATCGTCTTTGTCATTATGTCATCACCATCTTAGCTGATCAGACCCAACCATCATATTCATGGCAAAATGTCTGCCCATCCATAGGAGGTAAGAAAAAACAAACAAATAAGGGACAGATAATGTTCCCATTTGACACCTGAGGGAAGCAAGGCCCAAAGATGTCAGTGATCAGCCCAGAGCTTTCATCATCACAAAACCGGAATTAAAACCAGGCCAACCACTTTCCTGCATCCTGAACATTATAGAGAACGTGACCTCTTAACACACGCTGATTAGTCAAGCAATCTATAGCTTGTCAGTACATCAAAGCATGGGCAGATTTACTTGATCCTAGTGAAGATTATAAAAGAACAATTTGCAGATAATAGCTTCTACTGGCAGAGCTTATGCAGGGGGCAGGGCTCCTATCCTATCCTGCAAGGAATGGGGTCGCATGAGCCTCATCTCCACCTTTGGGTTCTACTGCTCGTCCATGAAAGCACTGAAACCTCAATACCACTACTGTAATAAAAAAAGTAGCACGTAGATCCTAACACAAAGCCCAAGGAACTTTTAATTTTACATAAAGGAAAACAAAACTTTAAAATCAATATGAGATGATTCAGATGCTTAACAAGTATGTTCATTTTTCCTTTTCTCTGATAACTTCTGAAGACACCACAAAGATCTGGATTTCTAAACTTTCTAGGAGTGGCTTTTTGTTTGTTTGTTTTTGTTTTGGCTTAGCAAAGAGTCAAGTGTGCAATATTATCAGTTGTTATATCTAGGAATACAAGGCCTACAAACAAAAGATTTGGGAAGGTTCCCCTAGCCCCAGTGGTTAGGTAGGAAATATCTAGCTCTCCAGTACCCAAAAATGCCAGGTGCTTCCAGGATAATGTTTATACCTATGTTGAGGGAAAAAGGAAGCATTCATTGCTGCACTAGCAAAAGCTTTGAAACAGTTAATCCTCGATAAACTGAGCAAGCAGGAACCTTACCTGATTTCAGGCCTGATTATCTATTCCTTAACATGTCTTTACACAGTCTTTACAACTATATCAAGACAAAATATCTCTAGCTTTTACCAAAAGTACTTAACAATAACACAAAGAGAAATTTGGCAAAATGATTATAAGACTGACTAGACATGAAACTAGTAAGCAAAAGACAAAATCTTACCGCCCAGGTACTAATATGGATTAGCAAAAAACAACAATGACACTTCTAAATAATAAACTTTTTCTTTTAAGAGCCAAAAAAAAGCGATTTTAATTTAACAAGTTTAATTTACATAAAAGGGAATGAAATCGATATTATGAGAAAAATCTGCATAACTGGTATAATTAATTACATCTCTCAAACAAAAGATCTTTATACTGTGCCTCTCTCTCAATCTAAGATTGTAGGCAATGATTACAATGGCACCGTACAGATTATCTAGAACACCATGTCCATGCAGACAACACAACAATCCAACTTGTTTTCACAGGAAGAAACCACACTTAGATCCATCAAGAAGGGAACGAATTCGTTTTACTCTTCTCCCTCCCACCCACCCACCCCTCAGGTTTTTATCATCTGTTATATAGCAACTGTTGTAAATTATAGGTAACAACAACCTTGCAACTTCAATACCAATATAAACCAATACCCCACTGCCACCTTCTTGGCATTTTGCCACGTGTGCTATTTTAAAGTTAGGCATTAGGAGGCAGCAAATGGCTCAAAACCACAGGCAAAGATAAATATTGTAGGAAGTTGGAAAAGCGACCTAAAGCTGCAAAGGCAGAGAAAACAGACCTCATCTTAACCACAGACTTCCAGGAATTTAGAGTTGTTATGAGGAACACTTGGAAGGGAAAAGGGTTTAGCCCTTGTAGAGAGCGCTGTAAAACTATCCGGATTCCATTCCTCATTTCAGCAGCTCTAAAATAGGCTGATGGTCACCTGAAGGGTTAAACAATACAGGTCTAGGTTTCATTTAATCTTGTTTTTTCCTTGGCTCCAGAAACAAAGGTCTCATGGTTGCCTACGTGGAATTCTCAGGTCGCACTTGCTTTGGCAATGCCCATGCCAATGCATTTGCTGTTCAAGCCATCACAGAGACATTGAACTGATTCCTGCCCCATATCGCTTCATTCTGACTAAGGCATTTACATATTTAAAGCACGCACCATAGTTACTTAGAAATGCCAATACTGCATCTACATTAAAAAAAAAAAATGCTTGTGACATGTAGCCTAATTCAAAGAATTATGTCTTCAGATAACACATATCTGTCTTATTTTTGGGAAAATGAAAACAGCCTTTTCACTTCCCTAAAGAGAGAAAATATTTCTAAATGAAGCATTGTTATTTTAGTTATAATGCTTGACTGAATTACAAGACATGTAGCTTAAACCACCTAAAAAATTGTTTGATTGGTTTGTAATATCAAAACAACTCTTGCCTCTCTCTGGATATTTATTTTGAAAAAATAAACTCATATAATTTATAGAAGAATTTCATTTCAAGCACAAATACAAAAGCCCTTAGAAAATATGACTGCTAGGAATCAAAACTATAAATTGCGAGGAAGACTGTGTGGTGCATGAAACAAGAAAACTTAACATCTCCAAAGATAGTTCCCTACAATTTTTGCATTGTTTCTTCAACTGTTGTGCTAAGAATGCGTACATTATGTGCCACACAATACTTAGCTACAGAATATACAGGATAGAGCAGTAATGAAAACCACATTTAGTATTACGATAGTAATATTGTGATAAACAGTTTAACCAAACCAAAAGTAATTGCTATCAAAAAATGCAAATACTCCACAAAACCTATTTTCCGTCTAGGCATGCATGATGATTCCAAACACCTCCAATAACCAAATTTCAGCTTTACTGCAAATGACTCTTAAAAGTAATTGAAGAAAATATCACACATTACTTACTGTTTCTGAGATTTCTGTGCCATCCTTCTGAATTCAAAGGGGTGAAAAATTACTGCCACGAGGAAATCTAGCAGACAAAAAGAGGGAAAATAGCAAGTATTAGTTGTCTGAAATAGTAACATCTTCAGGTTTTCTTGAGGTACTTCCCACAAGATCCCAAAGCAAAGAAGAAAAAGGAAAAGTTGGAGCGAAACATCACACACATCCCAAGCCGACTTTCTCCACAAACCCATGCAGCTCCAAACTTTAAAGGCTCAAATTGTTGAGCATCCTGATTGAGCAAATATCCGACTTCAGTATCACTGGTTACGTACACAATTTCAGTAAGACGAATGTATTCCAAAATTACGGTTACTTTAATGTATTATCCAGAATTTCCCCCTGTTTCTCTCCCTTTCTCCCTTTTCCATTCACATTTTTCTTCCTACAAAATGCACATAGGTCTGTTCTTCCTTGTACCCCGAGTCAGGCCTGGCTTTGAAATGCATTTCAATCTCTCAACACAGACTGCTTTCATTGCATTTAGAGTCCCACTAAGGCCCAGCTTTAAAAGCTACTGATTCTTTTTTTCTTTAGCCTTCCTCACAAAGGAAGGGTATTTTGTAAATTACCAGCTCGTTCAGATCAACAAAAGGTACTTTCATAGAAAGCCCCATTTGATTTTGCTCAAATTTGATTACAAGGATGGAGAAAAGGAAAGGAAGTCAAAAAGAAAAACCCCAGATGGCTTTTTCATTCATCTCAGTGAATGAGCTTTATCTGTGCCTTTTGAAACTGTAGCAGTGGAAAAGCATTTCTGTTGGCTTAAAAAACTTGACAAAAATTATTGGTTTGCCATTTCTCATGTAACAGCCATTGGGAACTGGATGAAAAGACTTTTTCATGGGATCGCCTGCTTGGATCAAAATAATGGAGATTAGGTATTTCATTATAAATTACAGTGGGAGATAGAGCAGGCTGTCATATTAATAGCAACCTGCTCATGGCCTTCAATGGTAGCTATTCTCCTAGACAAAGGACCAAGGGGGTTGTCTATTGAACTTGTACTTTAGGCCTGATCAATTTTCTATCATCAAGGCAAAAGGTGAGATGACTAACAAAGGAATTCACACATGAGTGACCTCATAAGCCTACAGATAAAACAGCTTAAAGAAGCAAAATACATCCTGAAATTATGGATGATAAACTGTATAAAGAAGAAGACAGAATCTGAGAGCAGGAAAAGGAAAGAGCAATGGTCTATAATTCTCCTCTCTTCTTGGCCAAATGGACACATTAAAAGCTACTTGTTTTCAGCTGCAGATAATTGCAGCGTTTGGGTTGCAGTGGTCGGCTCTAAATCCTTCAGCCCACTTTTTTTCCTCAGCACAGCTCTAGTCATTTCACTCGCTCTTAACAACAGCATTGTGTTCAAGACAAAGCTTCTACCAAGAGTCACACTTAAAAATAAAAACTAAAAAGAATCACAAGCAACACAGGCTTCCAGATATCACACAGTAGACTGTGCGTTTGTTATTTGCTTCAGGTTTCCAGCCTCTCGCCCGCCTCTCGTCCACCTCTCATGTACTGACTCGGAATCTAAAGCTTTTCAAAGACTAAGCTGTACCTGAGACTAAAAGACACAGAATCTTAACGAAGCAGAATGAAATGTGCGATCCCATGAAGACTCTTTCAGAAGAGATTGAAGATAAAATACTAATCCAAAGAACTAGTGCAGGACAGGTGATTAATTTTCATCCAATCACAAGGACTAATTTAGATTCCAAATTGAAGTTGTCCAAATCACTGTAGAAATTGCTAAAACTGTCTTCCCTGTTATATTTCCATGGAATTTTCTTTAATCATTCTTAAAAAAAATAATAATTGGCATTTCTGCCCTCTAGTCTCAGTGTTCCTTGAATTCAGGATGGTAATAGAGAATTTCTGTTCCAGAGATAAAACCCAGGTTACCAAAGGTTTCTGTTACCTGGAGATGCAGATACTCTGTAAGACTCTGCATACTCCATAAAGCTAATGCAAAGGAAAAATACATGTGAGCTGGGCACCTGCCTGGCTCAGCTCAAGTCATGATCCCAGGGTCCTGGGGTTGAGCTCCTTGTTGGGCTCCCTGTTCAGTGGGGAGTCCGCTTCTCCTTCTTCCTCTGCCCCTTCCCCTGGCTTGTGCTCTCTCTCTCTCTCTCAATGAATAAATAAAATCTTTTAAAAAAAATACATGTGAGCAGGATATATTTTTTACTGTGCTGCATCATTTTTAAAGCCAAAGAGTAGTATAAGATTATTAATGTAAAAGGACTTCCAACTGCCTAAAAGCTTGAGAAAAATACCATAAATATCACTGGTGATAGCAATTGTCAAAATAAGGTTATATTTGAAAGGGCATTCTCGACAGGTGTAATGACCCCGCAAATCTTGGGCACAAGCAGTCTTAGTACACACTCACACATATAGTAATGATGACATAAAGAAGGTTCTTTATATGTAGTTCAATAAAACAGGATATAGTATAATCTGAGGCATATATACAAATGATTCTGCATTTGTGTAAAATTGTCCTTTGTTTTTTAGAAGAACCCTAGATCCCTCAACTATTTGAACTATTCGGAGAGACCTCAAAGTTATTAAGGAGGAATTAAACAACATTGGTTGAAGGCAGTGTGCAGGAAAGCTCTTCCTATTATTGGTGTAAATGTGGCTGTGTATAAGTTTTCCAGAGGGTAACTGGCCAGCATTCTTCAAAAGTTTGAAAGCCTTCATAACTCTGGACCTAGTTGTTCCACCTCTAGGAAAATCTTCCAAGTGGAAACCAACAAAAATGCAGATAAAGATTTTGTTTTCCACAAAGATACTCATACAGTGAGTCAGACAATTACAGGATAGTGGTTAGGATTACAAGTTCTAGAACCAGACTAGCTGAGTTCCAATTACAACTTGACTAACTTTCAATTACAACCTTATAACTTCGGTAATTAACCTCTCTATGACTCAGTTTTCGTACCTGTAAAATGGGGATCTTTAAAGTGTGTTATGGAAGAAAAAAGATTGCAGAGGAGAAGGGGACCTTGTTCAGCTGGTCCCCTGAATCGAGCTGGATATCTACCAGATCATCCTGAACACCCACGAAATCAGCCCGAGAGGTAGGTAGGTACATCTGGATCTCTACAAACGAACATGTCCAGCACTCAGTATTGAGGTACAAAGCGGGGAGTTGTGAATCTGTGCACAGATATCGGAAGATAAATGGAAGGAGGAGGGAGCTGCTGCTCAGGCACCAGGAAGCTGTAGCCTCCTGGGCTGAGGAGCTGCTGGATTCGTGGACTGATGGCCGCCAGGAAACCAGACTGAAACCAGGAGCTCAGGTGCGCGCGGGAACCGGGGGCAGCTGGTGGCGTTAGAAGCACAAAGGACAGAGACGTACCGGTCCTGGGAGCGAAACTGGGAGAGCGGCTGGGGGGCGCCCAACACGGGACACTGCGGGGTTTTTAGCAACACCGACAGAAACACAGTTAAAGTGGTCAATAGAGCTCTGTAGAGAGCGGACTGCGATCTCTCTGGTCTGAGCAGAGGCTAGGAGATGGCCACTGCCACTCTGACTCTCAGAAAAGTCACAGAAAACCACCAGGGAAAACCGCCAGAGAACAAAAGCCCAGAAATACCGGCTCACAGTGTGCCCATCCCCATCCCCCCTCGCAGGGGACACGGAGACTCTACCCAAACAGGGTTGCCTGAGTATCAGCGCAGCAGACCCCTCCCGCAGAAGGCAGACTGAAAAATCAAGAAGCCCACATCCCTAAGATCCCTATAAAACAAGGGCACACGGCCTGGGTCCTGGTCAATAATATGGGCTCTGTGCATCCCCACAACCTCTCCTCATCAGAATGACAAGGAGGAGGAATCCTCAACAAATAAAAGAAACAGAGACTGTGGCCTCTTCCACAGAACTAATGGATATGGATATAACCAAACTGTCAGATATGGAGTTCAGAGTAACAATGGTCAAGATCATGTGTAGGCTTGAAAAAAATATTAACGAAAATATTAACGAGAATATAGAATATCTAAGGGCGGAAATGAGAGTGAATCTGGTAGAAATTAAAAATGCTATGAATCAAATGCAGTCTAAACTGGATGCTCTGATGGCCAGGGTAAATGAGGCAGAAGAACGAATTAGTGAATTAGAAGATGGGATGATAGAAAAGAAGGAAAAAATGGGAATTGGCTCCAAAAAATCCAACCTCAAGAATGTACATTATGGAAGATTATTGACTCACTGAAAAATGCCAATGTCAGAATCATTGGCATCCCTGAGGGGGTGGAAAAAGAGAGAAGTCTACAAGAGATATTTGAACAAATTGTAGTTGAGAACTTCACTAATCTGGCAAAGGAAACACGCATTCATGTCCAAGAGGCAGAGAGGACCTCTCCCAAGATCAATGAGAACAGACCAACACCACGTCACATAATAGTACAATTTGCAAATATTAGATCCAAGGATACAATCTTGAAAGTGGCCAGGGGGAAGAGAATCCTTACCTAAGGAGGGAGGAATATCAGAATAATGTCAGACCTGTCTACAGAGACCTGGCAAGCCAGAAAAAGCTGGCAAGACATATTCAGCACTAAGTGAGAAGAACATGGAGCCAAGGACCCTTTGTCCAGCAAGGCTGTCATTCAGAATTGATGGAGAGAAAAGGACCTTCCAAGACGTGCAGAAACTGAAAGAATATGTGACCACCAAGCCAGCCCTACAAGAACTATTAAGGGGTGCTCTATAAAAGTAAAAAGACCCCAAGAGTGATACAGAACAGAAATTTACAATCTATAGAAACAAAGACTTCGCAGGCAACATGACATCATTAAAATCATATCTCTCAATAATCACTTTCAATGTGAATAGCCTAAATGCTCCTATAATATGCCACGGGGTTGCAGATTGGATAAAAAGACATGACCCATCCAAATGCTGTCTGCAAGAGACTCATTTTGAACCTAAAGATACATCCAGACTGAAAGTGAAGGGTTGGAAAACCATTTTTCATGCCAACGGACCTCAAAAGAAAGCTAGGGTAGCAACTCTCATATCAGACAGATTAGATTTTAAACTAAAGACTGTAGTTAGAGATACAGAAAGACACTATATTATCCTTAAAGGATGTATCCAACAAGTGGATATGAGAATTATAAATATCTATGCCCCCAACAGGACAGCAGCTAGATACACAAGCCAACTCTTAACCAAAATAAAGAGACATATAGATAATAATACGTTAATGGTAGGGGACCTCAACAATCCACTCTCAGCAACAGACAGATACCTAAGCAGAAAATCAACAAAAAAACAAGAGCTTTGAATGACACACTGGACCAGATGGACCTCATAGATATATACAGAACACGACACCGCAAAACAACAGAATACTCATTCTTTTCCAATGCACATGGAACTTTCTCCAGAATAGACCATATACTGGGTCACAAAACAGGTCTCAACCTATACCAAAAGACTGAGATTATTCCCTGCATATTCTCAGACCACAATGCTTTCAAACTGGAACTCAATCACAAGGAAAAATTTGGAAGAAACTCAAACACTTGGAAACTAAGAACGATTCTGCTTAAGAATGATTGCGGAAACCAGGGAATTAAAGAAGAGCTTAAGCAATTTATGGAAACCAATGAGAACGAAAACACATAGGTCCGAAACCTATGGGACACTGCAAAGGCAGTCCTAAGGGGAAAATACATAGCCATCCAAGCCTCACTCAAAAGAATAGAAAAATCTAAAATGCAGTTTTTTATATTCTCACCTCAAGAAGCTGGAGCTGGAACAGAACAGGCCTAACACATGCACGAGAAAGCAGTTGATCAAGATTAGAGCACAGATCAGTGAATTAGAAACCAGGAGCATAGTAGAACAGATCAACAAAACTAGAAGCTGGTTCTTTGAAGGAATAAATAAGATTGATAAGCCATTGGCCAGACTAATTCAAAAGAATAGAGAAAGGACCCAAATTAATAAAATTATGAATGAAAGGGGAGAGACCATGACCAACACCAAAGAAATAGGAAGAATCATTAGAAACTATTATCAACAACTATATGCCAATAAATTAAACAACCTGGAAGTAATGGATGCCCTCCTGGAAACCTATAAACTACCAAGTCTGAAACAGGAAGAAACTGATTATTTAAACAGACCGATTAATTATGAAGAGATTGAAGCAGTGATCAAAAACCTTCACAAAAACAAGAGTCCAGGACCTGACGGATTCCCCGTGGAATTCTACCAAACATTGAAACAAGAAATAATACCTATTCTCCAGAAGCTGTTTCAAAAAATAGAAACAGAAGGAAACCTACCAAACTCATTCTATGAGGCCAGTATTACCTTGATCCCAAAACCAAGCAAAGACCCCATCAAAAAGGAGAATTACAGACCGATTTCCCTGATGAATATGGATGCCAAAATTCTTAACAAGATCCTAGCTAATAGGACCCCACAGTACATTAAAAGGATTATCCATCATGACCAAGTGGGATTCATCCCTGGGATGCAAGGGTGGTTCAACATTCGCAAATCCATCAGTGTGATAGATCATATCAACAAGAAAAGTGTCAAGAACCATATAATTCTCTCAACTGATGCAGAAAAAGCATTTGACAAAATACAGCATCCTTTCCTCATTAAAACCCTTCAGAGTTTAGGGATAGAGGGTACATTCCTCAATTTCATAAAAACCATCTACGAAAAGCCTACAGCAAATATCATTCTCAATGCGGAAAAGCTGAAAGCCTTTCCCTTAAGATCAGAACATGACAAGGATGCCCACTCTCGCCATTATTATTCAACACAGTACTAGAAGTCCTTGCAACAGCAATGAGACAACAAAAAGAAGAAAATGTATTAAAATCGGCAAAGAAGAAGTGAAACTGTCTCTCTTCGCAGATGACATGATACTCTATATGGAAAGCCCAAAAGACTCCACCCCCAAACTACTAGAAGATATAGAGCGATTCAGTAATGTGGCAGGATACAAAATCAATGCTCAGAAATCAGCTGCATTTCTATACATGAACAATGAGACTGAAGAAAGAGAAATTAGGGAATCCATTCCATTTACAATAGCACCAAAAATCATATGTTACCTCGGAATTAACTTAACCAGAGACGTAAAGGATCTATATTCTAGAAACTACAGATCACTCTTGAAAGATATTGAAGAAGACACAAAAAGATGGAAAAACATTCTATGCTCATGGATCGGAAGAATAAACATAGTTAAAATGTCTATGCTACCCAGAGCAATCTACACTTTCAATGCCATCCCAATCAAAATACCAATGACATTTTTCAAAGAACTGGAACAAACAGCCCTTAAATTTGTGTGAAACCAGCAAAGGCCCTGAATCGCCAAGGAAATGTTGAAAAGGAAAAACAAAGCTGGGGGCATTACATTGCCTGATTTCAAGCTATACTACAAAGCTGTGATCACCAAGACAGCATGGTACTGGCACAAAAACCGACACATAGACCAATGGAACAGAATGGAGATTCCAGAAATGGACCCTCGGCTCTATGGTCAACTAATCTTTGACAAAGCAGGAAAAAACACCCAGTGGAAAAAAGACAGTCTCTTCAATAAATGGTGCTGTGAATATTGGACAGTTATATGCAAAAGAATGAAACTTGACCACTCTCTCACACCATACACAAAGATAAACTCCAAATGAAGGAAAGACCTCGATGTGAGAGAGGAATCCATCAAAATCATAGAGGAGAACCTAGGCTGTAACCTCTTTGACATTGGCCACAGCAAATTTTTTCATGACACATCTCCAAAGGCAAGAGAAACAAAAGGAAAAATGAACTTGTGGGACTTCAGAAAGATAAGAATCTTCTGCACAGCCAAGGAAACAGTCATCAAAACAAAGAGGCAAACCACAGAATAGGGGAGGATATTTGCAAATGAAACTACAGATAAAAGACTGGTATCCAAGATCTATAAAGAACTTCTCAAACTCAATACACAAGAAACAAATAATCAAATCAAAAAATGGGTAGAAGATATGAACAGACACTTTTCCAATGAAGACATACAAATGGCTAACAGACACATGAAAAAATGTTCAAAATCATTAGCCATCAGGGAAATTCAAATCAAAACCACCTTGAGATACCACCTTACACCTGTTAGAATGGCAAAAATGGAAAAAGCAAGAAACAACAAATGTTGGAGAGGATGTGGAGAAAGGGGATCCCTCTTACACTGTTGGTGGGAATGTAAGTTGGTACAGCCACTTTGGAAAACAGTGTGGTGGTCCCTCAAAAAGTTAACAATACAGCTACCCTATGACCCAGCAATTGCACTACTGGGTGTTTACCCCAAAGATACAGATGTAATGAAGAGAAGGGCCATATGCACCCCAATGTTTATAGCAGCATTGTCCACAATAGCTAAATTGTGGAAGGAGCCGAGATACCCTTCAACAGATGAATGGATAAAGAAGATGTGGTCCATATATACAATGGAATATTACTCAGCCATCAGAAAGAACGACTACCCAACATTTGCAGCAACATGGATGGACTGGAGGAGATTATGCTAACTGAAATAAGTCAAGCAGAGAAAGACAATTATCATATGGTTTCACTCACTTATGGAACATAAGGAATAGCAGGGAGATCGGTAGGAGAAGGAAGGGAAGAACGAAGGGGGGGTAAGCAGAAGGGGGAATGAACCACGAGAGACTATGGACTCTAGGAAACAAACTGAGGGCTTCAGAGGGGGGGGGGGATTGGGATAGGCCAGTGATGGGTATTAGGGAGGGCACACATTGCATGGAGCACTGGGTGTTATATGCAAACAATGAATCATGGAACACTACATCAAAAACTAAGGATATACTGTATGGTGACTAACATAACATAATAAAAAAATTTTTAAAAATACAAAAAATACAAAAAAAAGTGTGTTATGAGAATTAAATGAGTTAATATATAAAGCATCTAAAAAGTGACTAACACACAGTAAGTACTGAATAAGTATTAGATATTATCATTATAAATGCTCAAAATCTGGAAAATTATTAACTCAACTGTAATAAATAAATACAATAGAATGAAATATGCCCATTCAAGATCATGTTTCTTAATGACATGGAAAAATATTCATACTTAGTGAAAAATTCAGCATTCAAAAATCTCTATATTATGTGACCTCAACTTTATCTATATCTATATATTTATGTGCATTAAGTGGCAATAGTATTTATTCTTGAATAATGTAATTTCAAGTGATATTTATTTTTTTATAGTTTTTAATTTTTAAAATTTTGAATGAAAATTTAAAATTAGAAAAAAAATCTTTTTAAAAAGATTTTATTTATTTATTTGAGAGAGAGAGCATGAGCAGGAGAAGGGGTAGGGGTAGAGAGAGAAAGAGAAGCAGACACCTCACTGAGCAGGGAGCCTGATGTGGGTCTCGATCCCAGGACCCTGAGATCATGACCTGAGCTGAAGGCAGATGCTTAACCAACTAAACCAACCAGGTGCCCCCCCAAATTCTTATTTTTATAAGAGTTAGTTTATGAAGAAGTAGAACTAGGAGAAGCCCCAAAGAACATGTAGTGTTTATCTAATAGAGGTATGCCAGGCTATGGGGAAAGTCAGAATCTAGTTCTTAGTTCTTAGCCCTAAGATCTGGAGATGAAATGTGCTTCAATAACTGGGAACTAAGCTTGAACTCCAAAATGCAAAAAAATAATATCCAAGCATAATAGATCCACAAAATTCCCACCTGAAGAAGCTGTTGATATGTGGGTTACCAAAGGTATCTGACAACAGAAGAATCCAGCAAAATGACTCAGTGATGAACTTGGGGAGATACACACATGCCAACATATACAGGATGTATGTAACACAAACAGCTTTGATTCAGTTAGGGGCAAAATACAAAGACAAGGAATCATAAACATAAGTTTCAACAACAGGGCCAGAGTAGTGACCTAATCAATTGCAGTGGCAGCTAAATATAGAGACTATAGGTGCAACCAGGGAAAGGACTCTCTATGGGAATGTCTAGAAAAGGGAGTAAAGGCCAAGAGGTATGCAGTTGTTGCTTTCCCTCTTCCTACCCATGGGGAGCTAGAACCTGAAGACAGAAAGGGAGGTGTATGGAAGAGCAGAACCCCGCCCCCAACCCTGCTGAGCCTTTTGTCAAGCCTGAACTAGGCAGATGCTTAACCGCTGTGCCACCCAGGCGCCCCTCAATGGAATATTATTTAGTCTTAAGAAAGAAATTCTGATACATGCTGCAACATGGATGAATATTGAAGATACTATGCTAAGTGAAATGAGCCAGATGCAAAAGGACAAATACTGTATGATTCTACTTATTTGAGGTACTTAGAGTAGTCAAACTCAAAGAGACAGAGAGCAGAATGGTGGCTGCCAGAGGCTGGGGGAAAGGGAGAATTTGGAGTTACTGTTTAATGGGTACAGCGTTCCAATTTTGCAAGATAAAAAAGAGTTTTGGAGATGGATGGTGGTCATAGTTGCACAACAAAGTGAATGAACTTAAGGCCACTGAACTGTACACTTTAAAATTATGAAAATGGTGAATTTTATGTTATGTATATTTTAGCACAATTTTTAAAAAAGAATATGAAAAAATACAATGAAATAAAAAAGAACATGAAAATACTGCTTCCTGAACTCCAACTCTTTCATCTTATTATCATCCAATGGCAAAGAGAGGACAGAGAAGGAAAGGTAGGGGAAGAGGAAGGGAGAGACAGTGAGAGAGTGAGAGAGAGAGAAAGAAGGGCTGCTATGTGCAGTTAGTTGTGCAATCTGTACAATTCACCCAGAGACCAGGCAGGGAAATGGGGGTAAAATCCAGCCAGGAGTTATGCTGACCAAGTGGTATGTCCTAGGGCTGGACTTCAATAGCTGGGAGGAAGGGTGCTATTTTGTAACTCATCCACCCAGAAGGAACATCTTTTATTAATCTGCAAAATGGCACTGCATGTGTCAACAGGCCTTGGAAGGGCGCCAGACTGGTATGCACACAGATTAAGAATGATGATTTAGATGGAGTGGCAGAGTTGATTATGTGCTCTTTATCAATGAATTGGCCACAGTTCCCTGGGATAACCTTCTGCCTGGGAGTTTCATCATTGTCTTCTTCACAAGCTCTTCCCTGCCATCAATACAACCAGCAGTATCTCATGCGCCAAAGCATATGATACGATATGAGTAAAATAATATGTAATACATAATTTGGCTTCTCTAAATGAGACAAGATAAATTGACTCCAGGTCAAAAACACATGCTCTTCACTTTTCAAAACTATAGGGAACCCCGTTCTTATACCACTTGTCTGTGGATGGTATTTAAAATTTACATTTCTAACCCTGACTTTCCACCCAAATTAATGCCATACTTCAGGTGAGCTATACATTTCTAAATATATCCAAAAGATCTATTTGCCTTATCCTGCCAAAAAACACCTCCCTTTCCTAACTTCTCTGATTCTGTTCATGTGTGACTCTAAGTGACCAGACCCATAATATTCGCAATGTATTTGAATCCTTCCTTTTTGTTATGCCTTACAGTCAATCAATATGGGTCCATTTTTTCCTGGATATGTTACATCCAGACCTTCCAGACCTTTCCTAAGGTCATATGTGGTCCTGAAAATATAATAGTTTCTTAGTGTTCTTTAACGATCTTCTTGTCTTTTCTCTCTCTATGGCCTCTTTCCGGAAGAGCAGTAATTCCCTTGATGAACTCTATCAACTTGCTCATTCAGCTTTCTTGAAACTCTCCCTCTGTGGCTTCTTGGACTCCAACCAATTCCCTGATTCTCTAGTCCCTCCAATTCTGTGTTCCTGACTTTACCAACTTCAGTGAGGGACTCTCCCTCATCTCTTTGACTTGCTCTTCATACTACACGTTCCTGGCCACCTCTCCCTCTTCAGGATCACCCATGATCTGTATGCTAATGACTAAATCCACCCTTCAGCACCAGTCCTAAAGCCAGCTCAAGTTCAAGTTCAGTATGCTAAAACCTAACCTCATCATCTTCCACAACTCTGCAGGGAATGAGGGAGCAAGTGAGAGAGTGAAAGGGGGAGAGAAGGGGGGGGAGGGGAGGAAGGGGGGAGAGAACATGAAAGAAAGAGACAGATGAGAGAGAGAGTGCCAAACATGCATTCTTCCCTTACTACATTTTTTAAAGATTTATTTTAGAGAAAGAAAAAGAGAGAGAAAGAGAGTGAGAGTGTGTGTGTGCACAAGAAGGTAGAGGAGCAGAGGGAGAGAGAGAGAGAGAGAGAATCTCAAGCAGACTGCCCACTGAGCATGGAGCCTGATGTGGGACTCCCCTTCATGACCCTGAGATCATGACCTGAACCAAAATCAAGACCCTGACACTCAACTGACTGAGCCACCCAGGTGCCCCCTCTTTCTAGATTGGTAAAAAGCAACCCTTAGTTTATCAACCAACAAATGCCCATTCTTGTTGGTTCTTCTGTCTCAGCCTCTAATTAATCACCAAAACCTTGGAATTGCATCTTACAAATTTTTCTATGGTTTCTCCTCTTCTTTTCAGTCAAACTCCTATTACTCTAATTAGGATCTGAAGCAGAAATGACTTAAGCAACTACAGTAACCTCCAAACTGGGCTTCCTCCCTAATCCTCAAAATTCATCCTCCACCTGGCCATCAGAATGATGTTTTTAAAGGAAAAATCTACCCATGTCACTGCTCTGATTAAACCTTTCCATGGCACATAATGCTGTAGAGCCTTACTAACCAAAATGCATCACCTGGAATCTTGTTAGAAATGAAGAAACTGGGATCTTACTCCAAGTCTAATGAATCAGATCTGCATCTTAACAAGATCTCCAGGTGATTCATATATCCATTCAAGTTTGATAAGCACTGGTATAAAGAACAAAGTACTATTATTATAGTTTCACCCATAGGTTCTTCACAACCTTCACTAACTGGTGCTCATCTATCTTCCCAATTTCGACTTGAGCCCCCTCCCCTCCACATTACCTTTCCTGCCTCAGGGCCTTTGTTCAAGCCATTCTCTGCCCAGAATACCCTTTCCTACTTTATCCGGCACTATCTGACTTATCTCTTAAGAGTTAGCCTAAATGTCACATCTTCTTATCACCTGTCAAGACCAGAAGTTTTATTTCAAGAGAATAAAAAAGAATAGGCAATATTAGAATACAGTATCTGTACTAGACATAAGTATTTTTCATGAAATTTTTTTTCAATTTTATGTGTATAGATGCATATTGATCACAACCTACAATGCATTTCTTACTACAAATAAAAAGCAAGTAAATGCCTTCTCTGAGTTCAGAGGTTTTTTCAGAAGGGCCTCAGAGTTTTGCCATATGTGCATTACCTCTTTATAAAGCTGACTGGATTTTATAAAAGTAAATTTTTGCATGTCTATTTCCCCATCAGACCATGAGTTCCTTCAGGGTGGGAGCTATAACTTTTCCATTTTTGAAAATCCAAATCCTAATACAATCAATGTTTATTGAATGAATGAATGAATGAATGAATGAATAAATAAATAACAGCATTAATGAATTAAGTCCACTATTGTTCAGGAAAAGATCAATAAATAGTAACAGAGGGACAAGAGTCACACCTTCTGGAGGTGTGGTCCAGGGTCCAAGAAAAGGCTGTGGGCTTCAGCTAAACTGACTTCAATTTTGAACCCCTACTTTGTCCCTTATGACTGTGTCACCTTGAACAACTTACCTAACCTCCAGAGTCTCAACTCTCTCCTCTGAAAAAAGGGTATGTTATATATTTAATTTTCTAAGTGGTAAGATAAGTGAGATAATGTTGCATGAAGTACTTAACACATTCTCTAGAACATAGTAAGTGCCCTGTAATTTTGTATTGGTATAAGAATTAAATATGATAATATTTACCATAGATCTGTGACACTGTAGGCATTCACAAACAGTAATGATTGTAGCTGGGCAATTTATTGGTATTTTTAATATGACAGAATAACCTACTGAAAAATCATTAATAAAATAATCTAATTTTACATAATAACTATAAATAATTATATGAATGTGTTTATTTAAATTTATATAAAACAATTTCTTATTTTAACATGGGATTAAAAATGGGACTCCCCATTCCCCACAGGAGAATATCTTACTTTATTTCCTTTTTCTATAGCACATATCACTTTTAACTGTTATATAATCCTTAATTGTATGTTTATTATTTAGTACCTGCTTCCTCAACCAGAATATAGGCTGCATGAAGGCAGAAATACTGTCTTCTTTGGTTATCAAGCATCTACATTAGTACCTGACAGAGAGTAGGGAGAGTAAGTACTAAAAAAGTATTTGCTGAATAAATGGGTTATCAGTTAAGCCTTTATGTCCTTCAAATACAGACATCCCTTGGTCTGAGGGGGGGTTAAGAGTCTTCTCTGGTGAAAAAGAAGAGACAGATGGGACTGGCCACCCCCAAACCAACCCTAAACAGGCCTTTGTTTTAAAAATCTTAGGCTTATAAATACCATGCTAGAGTGTTTCAGAAGGGAAAACACAAAGGCTGTGGAATTTAATGGCCGAGGAGGAAAAGTGGCCTCATTCTCATAAGGTCTGATTCCCTAAATTGACAGTACAGACAGAGTTCTAAATTCTAAAAATGGCAGTCATGAACCTACTGCACCTGAAGTGGTAGGACTTCGGAAGGTGATAGCCCTGGAATTTACTAAAGGCAATGCTCTCTGTCCAGCAGAGGACATCCAAAAATGAACAATTGTTTATCCTGAGGCTTATTAGTCTGAGGGAAAAAAGGCTTTCCTTTCAGAAAAGGAAAATTTTCCCTCATATTTAATTTAATTCCACACAGAGAAGATAGACAAAATGAAATGTCTTAAGAAAAGAGGCCCAGGCAACTAATATTTGATAAAGCAGGAAAAAACATCCGGTGGGAAAAAGACAGTCTCTTCAATAAATGGTGCTGGGAAAATTGGACAGCTACATGCAAAAGAATGAAACTTGACCACTATCTCACACCATACACAAAAATAAACTCCAAATGGATGAAAGACCTCGCTGTGAGACAGGAATCCATCAAAATTCTAGAGGAGAACATAGGCAACAACCTCTACGACATCGGCCAAAGCAACCTTTTTCATGACACATCCCCAAAGGCAAGAGAAACAAAAGATAAAATGAATTTATGGGACTTCATCAAGATTAAAAGTTTCTGCACAGCCAAGGAAACAGAAAAACGAAGAGGCAGCCCACGGAATGGGAGAATATATTTGCAAATGACACTACAGATAAAGGACTGGTATCCAAGATCTACAAAGAACTTCTCAAACTCAATACACGAGAAACAAATAAACAAATCAAAAAATGGGCAGAAGATATGAACAGACACTTTTCCAATGAAGACATACAAATGGCTAACAGACACATGAAAAAATGTTCAAAATCATTAGCCATCAAGGAAATTAAAATCAAAACCACACTGAGATACCACCTTACGCCAGTTAGGATGGCAAAAATAGACAAGGCAAGAAACAACAATTGTTGGAGAGGATGTGGAGAAAGGGGATCCCTCCTACATTGTTGGTGGGAATGCAAGTTGGTACAGCCACTCTGGAAAACAGTGTGGAGGTCGCTTAAAAAGTTAAAAATTGAGCTACCCTATGATCCAGCCATTGCACTACTGGGTGTTTACCCCAAAGATACAGACGTAGTGAAGAGAAGGGCCATATGCACCCCAATGTTCATAGCAGCTATGTCCACAACAGCTAAATCGTGGAAGGAGCCGAGATGCCCTTCAACAGATGACTGGATTAAGAAGTTGTGGTCCATATATACAATGGAATATTACTCAGCTATCAGAAAGAACGAGTTCTCAACATTTGCTACAACATGGACGGCACTGGAGGAGATAATGCTAAGTGAAATAAGTCAAGCAGAGAAAGACAACTATCATATGATTTCTCTCATCTATGGAACTTAAGAACTAGGATAATCGGTAGGGGAAGAAAGGGATAAAGAAAGGGGGGGTAATCAGAAGGGGGAATGAAACATGAGAGACTATGGACTCTGAGAAACAAACTGAGGACCTCAGAGGGGAGGGGGGTGGGGGAATGGGATAGACCGGTGATGGGTAGTAAGGAGGGCACGTATTGCATGGTGCACTGGGT
This sequence comes from Ursus arctos, assembly GCF_023065955.2. Lineage (NCBI taxonomy): Eukaryota > Metazoa > Chordata > Mammalia > Carnivora > Ursidae > Ursus > Ursus arctos. The sequence continues at coordinate 13,984,369 of NW_026623056.1, read as the reverse complement.
GTTATACGCAATTAATGAATCATCGAGCCTTACATCGGAAACCGGGGATGTACTGTATGGTGACTAACATAATATAATAAAAAATCATTATTTAAGAAAAAAAAAAAAAAAGAGGCCCAGGGGAGCCTGGGTGGCTCAGTCGGTTAAGCGTCTGCCTTCAGGTCAGGTCATGATCTCAGGGTCCTGGGATCAAGCCCCACATCTGGCTGTCTGCTCATCAGAGAGTCTGCTTCCCCCTCTCCCTCTGCCTGCCCCTCCCTCTGCTTGTGCACGCTCTTTCTCTTTCTCTCAAATAAATAAATAAAATCTTTAAATAAAAAGGAAAAGGATAAAGAAAAAGGAGAGAGGCCCAAACTATTTAAACTAGGGACCAGTAAAGGAGGTAGAGATATTTAACTTGGTCTAGAGGAATTCCCAGAGGACTCTACAAACATAGAGATGTAGCTACACAGAAATAGACATGGACTGTGAGGCAGGTATGGAGATAAATATGGAGCTAGACGCGGGTCTAGATGTGGGTGTAGATGCAGAGGCACACATTCCCTAATGGAGAAGGGCAACAGATATGGCCTATGTACCTCCTCAAGCCAAACTGAAATTGAAGAATAAAAGCTACAGAGAAAATTTTCATATCAACATTAAAAAAAAGTTTCTAATAGTAACATGGTCCAGAAATGGAATGAGATCATTTAAGGGTTGATCCCTAACACTTAAAGTGTTCAGATAGAAACTGAACTACTGTTTGGGTTGAAGGTTATAAAGAGAACATGAGCATTGTTTCAGTTTATCTAGATGTCTGTCAAGAAATGTAAAGGGCCAATATGCAAGAAAAGTTAGCCTGTCACAGTTTCATGGATGGATATTAAAAAAGCAACGCCTTTTTAAGCTCTTTTATCTCTGTGGTAAGGGTCTCACTGATGTCTTCTATTCTTTTCACAAGCCCAGTGAGTATCCTTATGATTGGTGCTTTAAATTCTCCATCAGGGGCGCCTGGGTGGCTCAGTTGTTAAGTGTCTGCCTTCGGCCGGCATGATCCCAGAGTCCTGGGATCGAGTCCCACTTCAGGCTCCTCCTCTGGGAGCCTGCTTCTTCCTCTCCCACTCCCCCTGCTTGTATTCCTTCTCTCGCTGGCTGCCTCTCTCTCTGTCAAATAAATAAATAAAATCTTTTAAAAAAAATAAAATAAATTCTCCATCAGTCATGTTACTTTCATCTGTTTCACTTAGATCTCTGGCTGTATGGAAGTGCTGAATCACTAGATTGTACACCTGAAACTAATGTTACACTGTATATTAGCTCACTGGAATGTAAATAAAAACTTAAAAAAAAAAAAAAAGAGTGCCTGGGTGGCTCAGTCGGTTAAGCGTCTGCCTTCGGCTCAGTCGTGATCCCAGGGTCCTAGCAGCCCACATTGGCCTTTGAGCTCAGTGGCAGTTTGCTTCTCCCTCTGCCTGCTGCTCCCCCTGCTTGTGCTCTCTCTCTCTCTCTGTCAAAGAAATAAATAAAATCTTTAAAAAAAAAAAAAGCTGAAAAAAATGCCTATTAAGATAGAGATTCCTTAAGAAAAATTAAAAATAGAAATACCATATGATCCAGTAATTCTACTACTGAGTATTTACCCAAAGAAAACAAAAACACTAATTTGAAAATATATATGCACCCTTATGTTTATTGCAGCATTATTTACAACAGCCAAGATACAGAAGCAGCTTAAGAGTCAAATCGATAGATGAATGGATAAATTTGTGGAATGGAATATTACTCAGCTATAAAAAGGAATGAGATCTCACCATTTGCAACCACATGGACGAAACTGGAGAGCATTATGCTAAGTGAAATAAGTCAGACAGAGAAAGAAAAATACCATATTATCTCACTTATATGTGTAATCTAAAAAGCAAACCGAATGAACAAACAAACCAACAAACCAAACAGAAGCAAGACTCATAAACACAGAGAACAAACTGCTGGCTGCCTTAGGGGAGGAGAGATGGGGGTGGGTGAAATAGGTGAATGGGATTAAGAGGTGTAAACTTATAAAATAAAAAAGTCATAAGGATGAAAAATACAGCATTGGGAATATAGTTACTAAGACTGTAATAACATGTATGGTGACAGATGGTTAACTACACTTATGTATACTTGGTGAACATACTGTAATGTGTAGAATTGTCAAATCACTATGCTGTACACCTGAAACTAATATAACATCTTATGTCAACTATACTTCAATAAAAGTTTTTTTAAATAAAAAACAAATGACTACTAATGGTAATAACAGAAAAATAAGCAAGCTCACAGATGCTCTGAAGTTTGCTCAACTTCAGTTCTTAAGCAAGCCTATTTAATATTGTATACCTTGAACACATTTAAATTTTGACTAAGATGTTAGAAAAATATAAAGCTCCATTACTGGTATTCCATTAATAACAAATTGGAGTAATGTCAATATTTGTATTATATATTTTAAAAAGGATCCTATTGAGGAAATAATATAAATAAAATGGAAATGGATGTGTTCAATCTACCAGAGAAGAAAAATTTCAACAATTAGAGAATCATTAAATTATAAATATTTGCCATGCTAATTAAAATCATATTATCAATCACTAAAGTAGGTCCTACAGGATTTCTACTTGGTAGTGTTTTCTTAGTCTAGTTTGGAATGCTTTATGAATTTCAAAGTAATAAAACTGATTTCCTTGAAAATGTTACATAACGCAAACCATTTAAGTTAATTTTGCAATCAGTCTGATTTAGCAAACTGTCCCAATCAAAATTTAAAGCACTTCTATTTACATTAATGGCTATTACTGATACCAATCAAAGCAGAGTTATTTAAGCAATGAAACAACTTTGGTATTAGAGCAGAATCAAATTGATTTGGAAACACTGATATGACATTATAGCTGCATATACTAATCCTACCAGCACATATCCTAGATAAAAATTGTTTGCTAGTAAGAATCATGGTTGATGCCATGACATATATAACACTTCTTTTATTATTATTTTTTTATTATTATTATTATTATTATTATTTTTATTTTATTTTTATTTTTATTTTATTATTTTAAAATATTGCCATAATTCCTGATCTCTTCCTTTCCCTCAGACCCCAAATCCAATCTATCAACAAGACTTTTCGGGTTTTAACCTCCAAATACATAGGTACTCTGTCTCTCATAGGCTGCTGGGGACCCAGTCCATACATCATTATCCATGCCCAAACTGGTTCAATGGTCACTGAAATGACCTTTCTCATCCCCCTCCTCCCTTCACTAATGTTCCTCCTTACTATTCTCACAGCTATAGAGTAATCCTCTTAAAACTCTACTGCTTAAAACCCTTCAAAGGCCTCCCACTGCCTTTAGAATGAAATCCGAACTTCTTTCCAGGACTTGTCATTGCCTGCATGATCTAGCACCTGCCCATCCCTACAAAACCATCTCCCAGAGCTCCTTCTTTTGCCCATTCGCCTCTTGACCCCAGCAATTTTTGTCTTCTTATAACATAAATTTATGCTACAGCATCTGCCTAGAACATTTTTTCCTGTAGCTCTTCTCATGTCAAACGCATTCTTATTCTACCAATTTCTCTTCGACGTCTACTTCTCAAAAAGGCTTTCCTGGCTATCCCAGCACCTATCCTGTCCCAGGTTACCTTGCTGTTCTCCATCTCCATCTCAGAATCTTGTTTGCAGCCTTCATAGGGCCTGTCTCAACCTACTATTTACCATAGCTTATTTTTTTTATTCTGTCTCTTCACTAGATTATAAACTCCGTGGGGTAAGGAACCATGTCTGTCTCATTCACTGCTATGCCCCAAAACTCAACACAGGGCTGAGCATTCAGTAGAAGTTCAATATATACATAGAGAGAGAGAATGAATGAGTGAATGAATATAACAAAACTGTAGTTCTTCCTCAATTTCAAAAGTGGTTGAAAATTTTGTATATATCTGAAAATCTTGTCTGAACCTCTATACTACAAAACAAAACTGAGAAATTAAAATATTATTTAAAGTAATTCAACCAAGTTATTGCTTTTGGCAGACAATATAGCTCATAAAAATGAGACACACCTCAAACTGAAAGCCTTTTATTAATTCCTCCTGGTGAAGTATAAATAGAAAAACACATGTCCTGCCTAGGGCTTGCCACTTACAACAGGAAAGCAAGGTTAAAGAGATGGCAAGCTAGAAGATGGAAAGTGCTCCTGCTCTGATACATAGGTGAGGCGGCACAGTCCTCACACTAAATACTGATAATGATCTTGATGAAGGTAATGGTGATGATGATGATGATGGCAATGATGATAACAGCAGCATTTGTCAAGCACTTGCTATGTGCCAGACACAGTTCTAAATGCTTGCCATATATTAACTCCTTTAATCCTTATAACAACCTTACTGCTATCCCCACTTTACAGATGATAAATTCCAAGGCTTAAATAATTAGAGTAAGCATTTGAATTTAGAAAAGGTCACACAATTAAGAAAAGTAAAAGCTGAGATTTAATCCTAGGTACTTTGATACTAGATGCTCACATTTATTTCTATTAAAAAAAACCAAAATATTCTGTTTGAATATACCACTAGACCAAACATTCATAGTCCCATAACCAAAACTTAAAACTGTCCTGACTTACCTGAAATGCTGACTCTGACCTGAAACAAAACTTAAGCCTTCTTTATGTCCTTACAGCACAACCTTACAGCTTCCTAGATAATCAGCTATAAGCATTTGCATTATGCAATGAAAAGGAGTGAGTTTCTAGTAACCAATCACAAGAGAAAACAAATGTACTTACTCCTTCTTTCTTCATAAACTGAACAGTAACTACTGAAAGCTCTGCTCTAACCACTTTCTGTTTGAAATCTCCCTGTTCGCAGTTAGCTTCTCACTCTATAAAATATTCATATCAAGTAAAGCTCTCTGAATTTGCTTTTGACATTTCTAACTATATAAAAATATTTTAAGACATCCCAAGAAGAAAGGGTACCTTATATGGTAATAAGCATAAAATGATGAAACAGGACCTGTCAGGACTTTGCAACCATGGGGGATGCTCACTTTTCTTACTAGGGAAATCTATATTGGTTTGGACCCAATAACAAGCTTATTTTTTTTTTTACCAAAAGGACAAGAACAACACTCTCCTGATTGTCCCAGAAGGACAGACAACACAGAAATAAACCAAAATAAAACATCAGGTGGCCAGAACAAAGAGCACTTGGATAAGAGAGAGGGAAAGAAGGAAAGAGAGAAGGTGAGAAAGAAGGGAAGACATGCGCTACCATGTGAGTCAACAAATAGAGCAGGCAGCCAACAACTTGCAAAATATTTTTAGACACAATGAAAGCCACCTTGGTAATACTACTGATAAAGATTTTGAATTCAAAGGAATTTGAGATAAATAGGAAATACCAGGAAATAGTATTCTATTAGTTTCCTGTGGCTGCTGTCATAAGTTACCACAAACCTGGTGGCTTAACAATAGCAATTTATTCCCTGCAATTCTGGAGATCAGAAGTCTGAAATCAGTATCGCTGGACCAAAAACAAGGTGTTGGCATGGCTGCATTCCCTCTAAAGATTCTGGTGAAGAATCTGTTCCTACTTCTTCCATCTTCTTGTGGCTGCCAGCATTTCTTGTCTTGTGGCCACATCACTCTGATCTTCTAAGGCCAGTATTGTCAATCGCTCTACTCTGTCTTCACATTGCCTTCCGTCTCTGTGTGTATAAAACTTCTTCTGCCTCCCTCTTATAAAGATACCTATGACGGCATATAGGCCCCACATGGATAAACCTGGATAATCTCTATATCTCGATTCTTAACTTAATCACATCTGCAAAGGCTTTTTTCCCAGGTAAGGTAATATTTAACAGGTTCCAGAGATTAGAACCTCCTATCTTTGGAAGCCATATTTCAGTCCACTACAAGGATGAGGTGCTCTAATGAAAGGAAATAGCTGGCCCCAGCATACAAAAACACTGTAGAACTCACAGAAGACCAGTGGAAGTCAGTCGAGAAAAGGAATCCTCCAGAACTAGAAGACTAATCATACTTCATTGTTTTTCCTAGTGCTTTAAATTATGCTGGAAATTAAAGCCAGCATAATTACTGTAATGTAAAGGATAAAAGTTTTGCTTAAGTTAATTCTATTGTGAATTGTATCTAATTATATTCCACAACCTGAGTTCAGTCGATCTTGAAAAAATCTTTGCTGTCTTTATGGAATTCTAGGTTGATGTGCCAATCCAAACACACTTATACAGGAGAAGAAAGAAAGGGTTTGTCTTTTCTACTCTAGTATATTAGAATCCCAGGGAAGTGCTCTGGTAGGCCCACATAAGCAAGAAGGACAGCTTGCTTTGGTTGGAGTGAGGAGAAAGAATCTTCAAAGCAAAAGGGAGTCTTCTACCAAAAGAAGAGAGGAAAGTATGCTGGGCAGGTAAAAACCACAGAAGTTCACTGCACTCTATGCCAGACCACACACACCTATTATAATACAATCATCCCACATGCACCTATACAAACACACAGAAAAGAAAAGCACTCATTCCTCCCACAAGGGAACAATCCAAAGTTGTGTCCTGTTTCTGCAACTAGCCAAAAGTTCAAGATCTGAAGGTGATATAGACTTTTCTACTTTGGATCCAGGCATGTCTCTTCTTGACTTTTCACCCTTTAGCTCAGTACCTAGCCCAGTGGTTAAAAGGGGACTAATCAGACTGCCTGAGTTCAAATCATGGCTCTCCCTCTTAACAGTGTGTGGTCTGGAACAAGTAACCCAACTTTTCTGTGTCTCAGTCTACTAATCTATAAAATGGTGATGCTGATAGTATCTACTTCACAGAGTTGTTTTAAGCATTTAATGAAAGAAAATGCATGAAACACAAAAAGTAAACATCCAATAAGTGTTAGGTACTGTGGTTGTTATCATTTTAGATGCTGGAGATATAATGTTTAACAAAATAGCAAAGCTCCTGGCAGCCTCATGGAACTCCAATTCTATCAGGGGAAATAGAAAAATTAGACAAACAAATAAACAAATAAATAAGACCCTCTTAACAATTTCTGACTTTAGCTATTCAAACTTCAAATGAAGCCATTATCTCTTTTTGCACTCATCCAGCTATTGTTGAACACATAAAAAAGAGGTGAAGCTCTTTGTAGTAATGTGAAGGTTGTATAAGAAAAATTAAGTAAAAAGATGAGGCAGAACAGCTATACTGTATAAGCCCTGATTATATTAAATACACATATACATTACACATACCACTACATCTTGCCATTTGCAACGACATGGATGGATCTAGAGGATATAATGTTAAGTGAAATAGGTCAGTCAAAGAAAGACAAATACCATGTGATTTCAGTCACGTGGAATTTAAGAAACAAAACAAATGAACAAAGAAGAAAAGAGACAAACAAAAAAAGGGACTCTTATCTATAGAGAACAAACTGATGGTTACCAGAGGGGAAGTGGGGGTTGGGTGAAATCGGTGAAGGGAATTCAGAGTACATTAACATGATGAGTACTGCGTGATGTATAGAACTGTTGGATCACTATATGAACACCTGAAATGAATATAATACTGTATGTTTACTGGAATTATAATTTTTAAAAAAATTGTTCATACAAGTCAACAATTGGCTCTTTGGCATTCACCCAAATGAGCTGAAAACTTAGGTCTACACAAAAACCTGCACACAGATGTTTATAGCAGCTTTATTCATAATTACCCAAACTAGAAGGCAACAGAGATGTACTTCAGCAGGTGAGTAAGCAGAGGTACAACCAGACAATAAAATATTATTCATTGCTTTAAAAAAATGAGCTATCAAGCCATGAAAAGATATGGAGAAACCTTAAATGTAATATTATATAGTGAAAGAATGAAATTTGAAAAGGCTACATTGTGTGTGATTCCAATTACATGGCATTCTGGAAAAGGCAAACTATGGAGATTGTAAAAGGATTATGGTTGCCAGGGTAAAGAAACATCTCATTCTGGTTACAGTTTGCATTTCCCTAATGGCTAATAATGTTAGGTATCTTTTTCATATTTATTAGACATTTGTGTATCTTCTTTAATGAGTTATTCTACTCTTTTGTTTTAATTGAGTTGCTGTATTTTATTACTGAGTTTTAAGATTTCTTATATATCCTGGGTACAAATTCTTTACAAGATACGTGATTCGAAAATAATTCTCCATTTTCTGGTTTGTCTTTTCATTTTCTTACTGCCTTGTGAAGTGCAAAAGTTTTCAATGTTTGTAAAGTCGAACTTACCAATTCATTGTTTTATTGGTCATCATTTTGGTTTTGTATCTACGCTATTTGCTTGACAGAAGGTCACAAATATTTTCTCTTAGAAGTTTTATAATTTTGGCTTTTACATTTAGGACCAAGTCCTTTTTATTTTTTTAAAAGATTTAATTTATTTATTTGACAGAGAGACAGACAGCGAGAGAGGGAACACAGGCAGGGGAAGTGGGAGAGGAAGAAGCAGGCTCCCAGCGGAGGAGCCTGATGTGGGGCTCGATCCCAGGACCCCAGGATCACACCCTGAGCCAAAGGCAGATGCTTATCAACTGAGCCACCCAGGCGCCCCGGACCAAGTCCTTTTTAAATCAATTTTTGTCTATATGGATATCCAATTGTCTTATCATCTTTATTAAAAAGTCAGTCTTCTCCCCCATTGAATTGGCTTGGTACTTTTGTCCCAAAATCAATTGACCATAAATATAAGGGTTTGTTTTTTGACTCTCAGTTCTGTCCCATTGATCTATACGTCTATACTTATGCCAGTGCTACACTGTCTTCATTATTGTAGCCTTATAACAAATTTTGAAACCAAGAGGTTTAAGTCCTGCATTTACTTTGTTCTTCAGTTTCAAAATTTTTGTGGCTATTTGACATCCTTTGCATTTCCTTATAAATTTTAAAATCAGCATGTCAAATTTCTGCAAAAAAAAAAAAAGCCTCGAGATTTTGATAGGGGCATACTGAATCTACAGATTAATTTAAGGAGAAATAAAATAGATCCCTGTATATTGGTCTTGTATTCCACAACACTGAATATTTATTAGTTCTTTTGCTTTTGAGTGTGTGAACTCCTTAAGATTTCATGTCTTTTGCAAATACAGAAAAATTTATTTCTTATTTCTTCCTTTTAGTTTGGCTGTCTTTTATTATTCCTTTCTTCCCTTTCTCCTCTCTCTTTCATTCTCCCTCCCTCCCTCCCTCCATCTCCCCACTGTTTCTTCCTCCCCTCTTTTTCTTCTTTTCTCCCTCCCTTCCTTTCTTTCCTTCCCTACGCCCTGCCTTCCTCTCTCCCTCCATTCTTTCCTCCTTTTCTTTTTTTCTTTCCCTTCCCTTCCATTCCTCCTTCCTCCCCTTTCCTTCCTCCCTCCCTCCCTCCCTCTTTCTTTCTTTTCTTTCTTTCTCTCTCTCATTCTTTCTCTTCCTTCCTTCCTCCTTCCTTCCTTTTCCTTCCTTCCTTCCTTTTCCTTCCTTCCTTCCTTCCTCCCTTCCTTCCTTCCTTCCTTCCTTCCTTCCTTCCTTCCTTCCTTCCTTCTTTTTGCTCTGGCTAAAACCTCCAGTACAATGTTAAATAGACGTGGTAAAAGTAAACATCCCTGCCTTATTCCCAAAGTTATGGGAGAAAGCACTCCATCTTTTATGATCAAGTATGATTTTAGCTGTGAGGTTTCTTTATATAGATGCAGTTTATCAGGTTGAGGACCTGTCTTTCTATTCCTAGTTTGTTAAGGGTTTTAATTATAAAGAAGTCTTTATTTGTCAAATGCCCTGCTTTGCATCCATCGAGATGAACGTGATTCTTTTCCTTTATTCTATTAAGATGGTGTGCTACATTTATTTATTCTCACATGTTAAGCAAATCTTGCATTCTTGGGATAAAGTCCACTTGATCATGGGTATAATCTTTTTTACAGGTCTCTGGATAAGGTTTGCTAGCATTTTATTGGGGACTATTAATCCATATTTATGAAGGATATCAGTTTATAGTTTTCTTGTAACATCTTTAGATTTGGAATCAGAGTAATATTGACTTTGTAGAATGAGCTGGGAAATGTTTCCTCTTTCTCTGTTTTCTGGAAGAGTTTCTGAAAGATTCATATAATTTTTTTCCTTAAATATTTAATAGAATATACCAATGAAGCCATCTAGGCCTGGGCTTTCCTCTGGGGATATATTTCAAATTACTAATTTAATTTCTATATTTGTTATAGGCCTATTTACATTTTTCTTTTCTAGTCAGTTTTAGTAATTTGTTTCTTTCAAGCATTTTTCCATTTAATCTATATTGTCTAATTTGCATAGAATTGGTTTTTAATATCTGCAGAGTCAAAACTGGTGTCTTGTCTTATATTCCTAATTTTGGTAATTTAGGTCTTCTCAATTTTTTGGGGAGATGAATGTCATGCCAGCTAAAGGTTTATCAATTTTGTTGCTCAAAAAAGCAACAAAAAAGCAATTTTTGCTTTCATTGGTATTTCTCTATTGTCTTCCTGTTTTCAATATTACTGATTTCTACTATCATCTTTATTATTTCTCTCCTTCTCCTCTCCTTAGTTTTAACTGCTTTTTCTAGTTTCTTAAGGTAGAATCTAACGTTATTATTTAAAAGTTTTTCTTCTTCGCTAATAAAGCCTTTTACTGGCATAAGATGCCCTCTAAGCACTGCTTTAGCTATATCCCATAAATTTTGATATGTTGTATTTTTCTAATTCAGTTCAAAATATTTTCTGATTTCTCTTGTGATTTTTTTTTATTTGACCCATGGGTTATTTAGAAACATTTCAAATTTTATTTTCGAACAGTTTAAGCATTTTAAATTTCAAAACTTGTAGGATCTTCCAAATTTCTTTAAACTGATGGTTTTCAATTTAATTCTGTTATGATTGAAGAACACATCTTGCATAATTTTAATCCTCTTAAAGTATATTGAGACTTGTATTATAGCCTGGTGTAAGGTCTATCTTGAAGAATGTTCCATATAGCTTGCAAAGAAAGTATATTCTGCTTTGCTGCATGGTGTACTCTATAGACGTCAGTCTGGTCAAGCTGGTTGATATTGTTGTTAAAGTCCTCTATTTCCTTGTTGATTTTCATTGCAGTTGTTCTGTCAATTTTTGAGAGCAAGACATTGAAGATCCAGCTATTATTGTTGCACTATTCACCTACAATTCTGTCAGTTTTGTTTCATTTATTTCAAGGTTCTATTTTCGATACATATATACTTACAGTTATATCTCTCTAATGAACTGACCCTTTATTATGTGAAGTGCCCTTCTAGTTTCTAATAACTTTTTTATTTGAAAGCCTATTTTGTCTGATATTAATATAGTCACTCCAGCACTCTTATAATTACTGTTCGCATAATATATTTTTCCATGCATTTAATTCCAATTTATAACTTTGAATCTAAATTATCTCTCTTAAAAATAGTATAGCTGGATCTTGATTTTTTTTAAATCCAGGTTAATAATCTCTGCTTCTTATTGTTTTTTTTAGTATAATCACTGATATGGTTGGATTTTCATCTACTGTTTTGCTATGTGTTTTCTATATATTTCAAGTCTATTTTGTTCCTCTGTTCCTTTTTTTACTGCCTTCTCTTATGTTAAAAAGATCTTTACTGGTGTGCCACTTGAATGTGTTGCTTTTTTAGAAATTTATAAACTTTTGGGTGCCTGGGTGGTTCAGTCAGTTGAGTGACTGTCTTCAGCTCAGGTCATACTCTCAGGGTCCTGGGATCAAGCCCCACTGGGCTCCCTGCTCAGTGGGGAGTCTGCTTCTCCCTCTGCCCCTCCCCCCTACTCATGCTCTCTCTCAATAAATAAAAATCTTTAAAAAAAAAGAAATTTATAAACTATTTTTTAGAGTAGCTTTAAATTCATGGCAAGAAGTACAAAGCAGAAAGTACAAAGAGTTCCCATATACTCCCTGTCCTCACACATCTACAACCTCCCCCACCATCAACATCCCACACTGGAGTGGGAAATATGCTACTGTTAATGAACCTACATTGACACATTGTTATCATCCAAAGTCCATATTCCATTAGGATTTACTCTTAGTGTTGTACATTATATGATGCTGACCAACTATGATGACATTTATCCATCATTGTAGTAACATACAAAATCGCTTCACCGCCCTAAAATTCCTCTGTGTTCTGCCTATTTATCCCACCCTCCTTCCAACCCCTGGCAACCAGAAAACTTATTACCATCTCCACTGTTCTGCCTTTTCCATAATACCATAGTTGGAATCACACAGTATGTAACTTTCTCAAATTGGAGTATTTAGTAACATGCATTGAAGGTTTCTCCTTGTCTTTTCATGGTTTGATAGCTTATTTCTTTCTAGTGTTGAAGAATATTCCATTATCGGGGCACCTAGATGACTCAGTTAAGTGTCTGCCTTCAGCTCAGGTCATGTCCCTGGAGTCTGGGGATCAAGCCCCACATCAGTTCCCTGCTCATTGGGGAGTCTGCTTCTCCTTCTGCCCCTCACCCCACTTGTGCTCTCTCTTTCTCTCACTGTCTCAAATAAATAAACAACATCTTAAAGAAAAAAAAAAAGAGGGGCACCTGGGTGGCTCAGTCATTAAGCGTCTGCCTTCGGCTCAGGGCGTGATCCCAGAGTCCTGGGATTGAGCCCCGCATCGGGCTCCCTGCTCTGCTGGGAGCCCGCTTCTTCATCTCCCACTCCCCCTGCTTGTGTTCCCTCTCTCGCTGGCTATTTATCTCTCTGTCAAATAAATAAATAGAATCTTAAAAAAAAAAAACCCTTAAAAAAATGTCCATTATCTGCATGTACTGCAATTTATTTATCCATTCACCTACTGAAGGACATCTTAGTTCCTTCTAAGTGTTGGCAAATATGATTAAAGCTGATAAAACATCTGTGTGCAGACTTTTTAGGTTTTTGGGGGGTTTTTTAGATTTATTTATTTATTATTTGTCAGAAAGAGAGAGAGAACGAGAAAGAACACGAGCAGGGGAAACAGCAGGCAGAGGGAGAAGCAGGATCCCTGCTGAGCAAGGAGCCTAATGTGGTACTCGATTCCAGGACCCAGGGATCATGACCTGAGCCAAAGGCAGACGCTTAACTGACTGAGCTACCCAGGTGCCCCCATGTGCAGATTTTTATGTGAATATAACTTTTCAGTCCGTTTAGATAAATACCAAGGAGCATGATTGCTGAATTACATAGTAAGAGTATATTTAGTTTTATAAGAAACTGCAAAACTGTCTTTCAAAGCAGTTGTACCATTTTGAATTCTCACTAGAAATAAATGAGTTTCTTGTTGCTTCACATACTCACCAGCATTTGGTGTTGTCAGTGTTTTGTGGGGGTTTTTTTTGTCTATTATTATAGGTATTTAGTGGTATCTCACTGTTGTTTTAAGTTGCAATTCCCTGATGACATATCATGTTGAAAATTATTCAAATACTTACTTGATATCTGTGTATCTTCTTTGGTGAAGTGTCTATTCATGTCTTTTATCTATTTTTTAATGGGTTGTTCATTTTTCTATTGTATTAAGTGTTCTTTGTATATTTTGGATAAAAGTTCTTCATTAGATTTTTGCAAATATTTTCTTCAAGTCTGTGTCTTGACTTCTCATTTTCTTGACATTGTCTTTTCCAGAGCAGGAGTTTTTAATTTTAATGCAGTCTAGGTTATCAATTGTTTCTTTCATGGATCTTGCCTTTGGTATTTTATCTAAAAAATCATTGCATATCCAAGGTCATAAAGTTTTATCCTATATTATCTTCTAAGAGTATTATAATTTAGGAGTTTAGGTCTATGATCCATTTTGAGTTAAATTTTGCAGAGTCTAAGATCTGTGTCTAGATGCATTTTTTTTTTTTTTTGCATGTGAATGTCAGTGTTTCCAGCACCATGTGTTGGAAAGACTAGCCCTACTCCATTGTATTGCCTTTGTTCCTCTGTCAATGATCAATTGACTATATTTATGTAGGACTATTTGTGGACTCTCCCTTCTGTTCCACTGATTTATTTATCTGTTTTTTCACCAAAACTATGGGTACTGCCTTGATTACTGTAACTTTTTTGTAAGTCTTGAAGTCAAGTAGTGTCAGCCCTCTGGCTCTGTTCTTCTCCTTCAGTAAAGAGTAGGCTATTCTGAGACTTTTGCTACTCCATATAAACTATGAAATCAGTTTGTTGATATCCACAAAATAAGTTGCTGGGAATTTGATTGGGATTGCACTGAATTTACAGATCAAGTTGAGAAAAACTAATCTTGAAAATATTGAGTCTCCCTATGCATGAACATGGAATGTCTCTCCATTTATTTCTCTTTGATTTCTTTAACCAGAATTTCATTCTTTTCCTCATATAGATCTTGTATACATTTTGTTAGATTTATACCTAAGTATTTCATTTCTTTTGGTGCTAATGTGACTGATTATGTGTTTTGAACTTCAAATTTCACTTGGTCATTGCCGGTAAACAGGAAAGCAATTAACTTCAAGTTTGTTTTTTTTTTTTCAAATTCCAGTTAGTTAACATACAGTATAATATTAGTTTCAGGTGTACAATATAGTGACTCAACACCTCCATACAACACTCAGTGCTTATCACAACACGTGCACTCCTTATCCCCATCAACTATTTAACCATTCCGCTCACTCACCTCCCCTCTGGTAATCATCAGTTTGTTAAGACTTTGTTTTTTTGCCTCTCTCTCTTTTCCCCTTTGCTTGTTTTGTTTCTTAAATTCCACATATAAGTGAAATTATATTGTATTTGTCTTTTTCTGACTGACTTATTTCACTTAATATAATACTCTCTTTTAGCATAATATTCTTTAGCTGTATCCAAGTCACCGCAAAACTCAACACCCAAAAAATGAATAATGTGATTTAAAAATGAGCAGAAGACATGGATATTTTTCTAAAAAAGACAAAAAGATGGCCAACAGACACATGAAAAGATGCTCAACATCACTCATCATCAGGGAAATACAAATCAAAACTACAATGAGATATCACCTCACAACAGTCAGAATGGCTAAAATCAACATTACAAGAAACAACAGGTCCTGGTGAGGATGCAGAGAAAGAACACTCTTGCACCATTGATGGGAATGCAAACTAGTGCAGCCATTCTGGAAAACAGTATGGAGGTTCCTCAAAACGTAAAAAATAGAAATACCCTATGATCCAGCAACTGCACTACTAGGTATTTACCCAAAGAAAACAAAAATACTAATTCAGGGACATCTGGGTGGTGCAGTCAGTTAAGCATTGGACTCCTGGTTTCAGCTCAAGTTGCGATCTCAGGGTTGTGAGATTGAGGCCCAAGTCTGGCTCCTCACCCAGCGCACAGTCTGCTTAAGACTCTCTCTCTCCTTCTCCATCTGCCCCTGCCCAACCCACCCCCACTCTCTCAAATAAATAAATCTTTCTTTATTAAGATTTTATTTATTTATTTGTCAGAGAGAGAGAGAGAGAGAGAGCACAAGCAGGGGAGCAGCAGGCAGAGGGAGAAACAGGTTCCCCACTGTGCAAGGAACCTGAAGCAGGACTCAATCCCAGGATCATGAGATCATGACCTGCGCTGAAGGCAGACACTTAAGCAACTGAGCCACCCAGGTGCCCCTCAAATAAATAAATCTTTTAAAAAAATATTAATTCGAAGGAATAGCAGCATTATCTATAATAGCCAAATTATAGAAACAGTCCAAGTGTCCAACTGATGAACGGTTAAGGAAGATGTGAGATATAAATTTATATAAATTTTTATTTATATATTTATAAATTTATATATATACATATATATTTATATATGTATATATATTTATATATTTATAAATTTATATATATACATATATTTATTTATATATTTATAAATTTATATATATACATATATATATACATTATATATAATGGACTATTTTTTATATATTTATAAATATATAAATATATTTTTATATATTTATAAATATATAAATTTTTTATATATTTTTTATATATTTATAAATATTTATAAATATATTTATAAATTTATAAAGGACTATAATTTATATATTTATAAATTTATATATATACATATATATATATACATTATATATATATAATGGACTATTACTCACCCATAGAAAATAATGAAATCTTGCAACTCACTTTTTTTAATATTAACTTTGTATCCTACAACCTTACTACGTTCTTACTAATTCCAGGAATTATTTTTTGTTGACTCAGACTTTCTACATAGATGATAATGTTGTCTATAAATAAAGACAGTGCTATATTTTCCTTCCAAATCAGAATACCTTTTGCTTACTTTCCTTGTCTTATTAGCTAGGACTTTAAGTATAAGTTGAAATGCAATGGTGAGAGGGGACATCTCAGGGTCTTGAGATCAAGCCCCATATCAGGCTCTGTGCTCAGCATGGAGTCAGCTTAAGATTCTCTCTCCCTCTCCTTCTGCCCCTCCCCACACTCTGTCTCTCAAATAAATGAATAAATCTTTTAAAAAATAATAAAAAAGGGGTGCCTGGGTGGTGCAATTGGTTAAGCATCCAACTCTTGATTTCAGCTCAGGTCACAATCTCAGAGTCCTGAGATCAAGACCTTGTCAGTCTCTGAGCTCAGTGTGGAGTCTGCTTGAGAGTCTCTCTCCCTCTCCCTCTGCTCTTCTTGCTGGTGCTCTCTCTGTGTCCCAAATAAATAAATATTTAAAAATTAATTAATTAAATTAAAAATAAATATAATAAAAAATAAATAAAAGTGGATCACACTCTTCTGTTTCTTTGCATACCTCATAATATTTGTGGAAGCATTAAATATTTTAGACAATACATTATAGAAACTCTGGATTCTCATCCTCCTGCTAGGAACTATTGTTCTTTCTGGGTTTTGTTTCTCTGTTTTGTGACTCACCTAGACTACTTTTGTCTTTTCTATGGTGGAGGGCCACTTATGTCTCTACTCAATTTTTCTTAAGTTTCGTTTCCATATTTAAGCCTGACTTCCTAGGAGTTGTCCTATAGAAACATAATTTAGTGGTCAGCCAATGATCGGTCAAAGGTTTTTCAAACACCTTGAACCAATAAGGCTACTACCTTTTACCACTGTCTCTGTGTTTTAATTTACGGATGCATTCAAGTTCACAGTTTAAAAGTCTTCCCAGTTTTTACTTTCCACAGACCCATCTATTTCTCCCCTGTACATGCATAAGACATCATATTCAGGTAAGTACATATGGATAAGGTCATCTCTAGTCTTTCTTGAGGGTGTACACAGGCTTGTGCATACAATAGACTTCTATTATACCAAGAATATAGGGTTTCTGTCTTACTAAAGCCAGCCATACTGCCTCATTCCCTGAATGTCACTGATAAATTTCTGGCTAGGCTGCTAAATTATTGCTTGCCCAAACGAGGACCACAACCTCAGGTTATCTATAATGTTGGCCTTCCCTTTTCATTTGTCACTGAGATCACTACTGTTTCTGATAATGCCTAGTATCAAGAGGTTTCTGTGCACACTATACCAAAAATCAAGTCAGCCTCTTTCACGAGCAAAGCTGCTGATTCTCAGTTTGTCCCATCCTTGTACAGCTACCATGCTGATGGAGCTGGGAAGAGAAATAGAGCCAAGAGCAGCCCCAGGTCAAAGTGTCAAAAAGTCCCACTTTTCTTGCAACGGTCAGTAGGTTTCCCGGAATAAACTCTTCTCAACTTTTGAGTATGTCTTTGGTGAATTTCCGGTTTTATATATGGTTGTTTTTGACATTTTTGCCAAAATTCATTGATGCTTTTTGGAGAAGGAATTGCTAAGCTCCTCACTTCACCATTTTCATAGCACTATGTTTTGTATTTTTTTAATTTAGGTTTGTTTTTATAGTTTTGTTTGAATCTTGTATTTTGAAAATTAGGAAATCAAAAATATGATTTAAAGAGGTTTCAACGTTTTTTAAAAAATAAATGTCAAAGAACAATACATGACCAATAAATTATTTATATATATATAAAGAATACTTTAAGTCAATAAGACATACAACAAATAGATAATGAAGAAAAATACCTTGATTTACAAAAGAAGGTTTCCAAATGTTCAATAAATATATGAAAAAGTACTCAATCTCATTAGTGATCAGAGAAATACAAATTTAAATCACCATATATCTTATGCAACATCTATCGGATTAGCTACAATTTAAAAGTATGATATTAAAACTTGGGGAGAATATGGAGCAAAAGGAATTCTCATATACTTCTCATGGGAGTAGAAATTAGTACAATTTCAGAAGATAGTTTAGCTTTATCAACTGAGGATGAAGATGTTATTCGTTGTTTTTACTTTGGGAATATACCCTGAAGGAAAATATGTATACCAGGATATATGCACAAGGATTTTCACAGCAATTTTGTTCATTGTAGCCTCAGACTAGAAACAAAGAAACAATCCAAATTTCCACTGATAGTAGAATGGAAAAATAAGCTATGGTATATTCATATGAGAGACTACAATGTACCTACATCCAACCTATTCATATGAGAGACTACAATGTACCTACATCCAATGTACATCCAAAGTACCTACATCCTACATTCATTGGTGAATCTCATAAACATTATGTTGGACAAAAGAAGTCAGACTCAAAAGAATACAGAATGATTTCATTTATACAAGTTCAATAACATGCAAAATGTGAGACACAAATAATCAAAAAATTCTAATGAAAACACACAAATAATTTTCACAAAAATCAGGATAGTGGTTAATTCTGGGGTAGCAAAAGACAACTGGCAAGCAACTCAGTTTTAATACATAAATAGAATTTTTGTATTAAAAAAGATCTCAAAGACATTCAAATACTACTAATATTACTAATGAGAGACATTTTCAGAAAATATTGACACTACTTGGAAGGATCATAATCATTCATTCAGTTAGACAGTCAGGCATATATTCAACAAAAACAATTATTTATTAACCATCTTCAATGTTCCAGACACTAAATCAGGCCCTGTCTGAGTATGCTCAAGCTGCTATAACAAAATATTCTAAGTGGGTGGCTTAAACAATAGACATTTATTTCTCACAGTTTGGAGACTGAGAAGTCCAAGATCAAGCTGCTGGCAGATTCAGTTGTCAGTAAGGGCTCTCCTCCTGTCTTGTAAACAGCCTCCCTCTTGGGTGTATGTTCAAATGCCTTTTCTTCAGTGTGTGTACATGGACAGAGAGAGAACTCTCATGATTCTTCCTCTTCTTAACAGGGCACTAAACTTATCATGGAGGTCCACCTTCATGACCTCATCTAAGCCTAATTACCTCCTAAAAGCCTCACCTCCAATTAACATCACATTGGGGTTTGGGGCTTCAACATATAAATTCTGGGATGATGCAAACATTCAGTCCACAACAGGTCTCCCACAGGACAGAGAAACAGTAAGACACAGACTGAGTCCTGTAAGAGTTCATCTAGTAAGAATGCTAAGTACACATCTAGTAAGAATGCTAAGTACACATATACTTCTCATAGATAGTAGAAAGGCATAAGGGCTCCAAGAAAAACACAAAGTTCAGTTAACATAAAGATTACTTCAAGGGTAAGAGTCATGGAGGGCTTATACCTGACTGGGAGTGGTCTGCAAGAGTGAAGACATTGAAAAAATACAAATAATCTTCACATGGGCAAGATTCCTGGAATAGCTTGAGGAAGTGGCAGTACACAAACCAACTAAGGAAAAGGCACAAAAGAGGTTGGCGAGGGAAGTGGGGCACACTGGCCTTGGGACTCAGTATGGAAGATCAGACTTTTTCCAAAGCCAGGGAAACTACTGAAAATTTTAAATAAGTAATGGGTGCACTGTAGTAGTTTCCTAGGGTTGCTGTAACAAATTACTACAAACTTGATAGCTTAAACAATAGATACTTATTCTCTCACAATTCTCGAACCTGGGAGTCAGGTGTCAGTGGGGTTGATTCTTTCTGAAAGCTCTGAGCGCAAATCTGTTCCATGTGTCTTTCCTAGCTTCTGGTAACTGTCAGTAATACTTGTAGTTTCTTGGATTGTAAACACATCACTCTAATCTCTGCCTCTGTCTTTATGTGGCCTTCTCTCCTCTGTGTCTCTCTTTATATCAAACCCCCCTTTCCTTTCTCTTATAAGGACACTAGTCATTGGTCCACCCTAAATCTAGGACAATCTCATCTTGAAATCCTTAACTTAATTACTTCTGTAAATACACTTCTTCAAAATAAGGTCACATTCTGAGGTTCTAGGTGGACATGTCTCTTTGGCCCACTAAGGCATATTCAGATAGATTGGTATGATTGAGCTGGGAGGTAAGGATGAGTAAAAATGTTTCCCACAAAAACACACATTAAAGTCCAAAAAGACATCAACCCTAATGTTCATCTACAATATTATAATTTGTTATTGGAAAAGTAGAAAATTATACAAACATCAGGCACTAAGGGACTTATCAAAGATATACTGCAGCTATCTAGTAGAACACTATACAGATGTTAAAAATGATAAAGTAGATCCATATGCACTGACATAACATGTGAGTAAACTACTGAGTGAAAAAAGTCAAGTTACAAACTATGTAAAGTATGATCCTGTATATGGCAAAAAGAAAAAAGCTGAAAGGAAATTCACAGCTATTAATAGTGTCTATCATCTGGTATTAAGTCTGGGAGGGCTAAAATATAGAAAGCTTGTATTTTATGGATTCATATATTTTGTAAATATTTAAAGTGCCATGTTTTACCTTTATAAATTTAAAAAATATTCCTTTTTAGAAGAAACTATATGCTTAGGAGGGAGAGAAAAAAACAGGTTAGCTGGGATAAAAGGTATAATCTGACAATATGATTTTGAAAAAAAATGTGATCACCATGAAATTGAAACCTAAAACTGAAGGAAGGATTAAATTTTTTAATTCTATACTACAAATTGGCATTTTAGATTGAATTCTGGCAGTTAAATATTTTTTTTAAGATTTTTATTTGTTTACTCATTAGAAACAGAGAGGGGGAGGCAGAGGCAGAGAGAGAAGCGGGTTGCCTGTAGAGCAGGCAGCCTGATGCGGGACTCCATCCCAGGACCCTGAGATCAAGACCTGAGCCAAAGGCAGAGGCTTAACCAACTGAGCCATCCAGATGCCCTAAAGAAATATTTTTAAGAATATCCTAACAACAGGCACATGGGTGAGCTCCCTTCTTGGCGGGGAGCCTGCTTCTCCCCTGCCTGCCACTCCCTCTGCTTGTCTTTCTCTCTCTCTCTCTCTCTCTCAATCTCTCTGTCTGACAAATAAATATATAAAAATCTTTAAGAAAAAATATCCTAACAAGGTGGGACTGTAAACTGGTGCAGCCACTGTGGAAAACAGTATGGAGGTTCCTCAAAAAATTAAAAATAGAATTACCACATGATCCAGTAATTCCACTACCAGGTATTTACCCAAAGAATATGAAAACACTAATATGAAAAGATATACACACCCCTACATTTATTGCAGCACTATTTACAATAGCCAAATTATGGAAGCAGCCCAAGTGTCCACTAACAGATGAATGGATAAAGATGTGGTATATTTATAAAATGGAATATTATTCAGCCATTAAAAAAGACTGAAATCTTGCCATTTGCAACAGCATAGATGGATTTAGAGGGTATAATGTTAAGTGAAATATGTCAGTCAGAGAAAGACAAATACCATGTTATTAAGAAGCAAAACAAATGAACAAAGAAAAAAGGAGAGAAACCAAAAAACAGTCTCTTAACTATAAAGAACAAACTGATGATTACCAGAAAGGAGGGGAGTGGGTGAGGAGAATGAGTAAAACAGGTAAAGGTAGGATTAAGTGTACATTTATCATGATGAGCACTGCATAATGTATAGAATTGTTGAATCACTATATATATACCTGAAACTAATGTAACACTGTATGTTAATTATACCAGAACTAAAATTTTAAAATGATGAAGAGAAAATAATAGAAATATATCAAATTACATCAAATATATCAAATAGAAATATCAAATATCAAAATATATCAAATCAAATAGAAATTATATCAAATACATCAAATATAATTTGATATACTGAATATATCAAATTATGAAAGTATAAAAATAGATTATTCTTAATCTAACAATACCTTGATAAATCTGATGGGCATGCCCTAGCCATGCATTTTCATGCTGTCTCATGAAAGCTACAGTAAGAAGTCATGCCCCAGCCTTGTACTCTTTCACTGTCCTGCTATAGCTGGCAGGTGTACCCCAGGTCTGTGCTCTCCCTCTGTCCCACTAACACAAGTGAGCATACACAGTCCACACAGGAGACACCTCTTGATCACCTAATGGCCCAGGGAGGGAGGGGCTTACATTCCTAAGCCCATAGGATTAAAATAATTGAAGAGACCATTCTCAGTAGGCTACCACCCCTAACGCACTGCAGACAGCACACTGAAACAAACGCCCAAATTTCCTGTGAAAAAGAACTACTTACTAGTCGTGGTGCTTCAGCGTGAAGCATGCTGGCAGACTTCAGGTTTGCCACACATCTAGAAGATACATAGGTGCTCTTATGAAACATAGACTGGGAGAAGCCACTTTTATGATCTTCCTTGGCCTCACTACAGTTTGTCAGTACCTTCCAGACAGGGGTTTATACACTCATATGGAGCTCCAATTTTTACAACTGTCATCCATGAACACCTTCAGATCACCTGGACAAGAGCCCAGAAGAGTTGACACCCGCAGTCCCCCAGGGCTCTATACATTTGCACACTTTAAAAGCTTCTGCCTGAAAATCCGGCTTTCAATCAGCCTGAAACTGGTGCTGATTGAGATCTCTCCCTTTGGGACACTGAAAAGTCTTAACATACACTTGACTACTGGGACCTATAAAGAATAAATCAGGCTGCTTGGACAATCACAAAGGTGAACTGTGGCAAAGTTGAATGATAAAGTTCATCTCCTATACAAGGACACTCCTTCAGGACTGGAAGAGGTAGCTCTTTCACCTAATACATAGAAACAAACACAGACTCAAGCAAAATATGGAAACAGAAATATGTTCCAAATGAAAGAACAAGATAGGAGGCTCTAACTGCTAGGATAAATGAGGCAGAAGAGAGAATCAGTGATATAGACAACCAAATGATGGAGAATAAAGAAGCTGAGAAAAAGAGAGATAAACAACTACTGGATCATGAGGGAAGAATTTGAGAAATAAGTGATACCATAAAGCAAAACAATATTAGAATAATTGGGATCCCAGAAGAAGAAGAAAGAGAGACAGGGGCAGAAGGTATATGGAGTAAATTATAGCAGAGAACTTTCCTAATTTGGGGAAGGAAACAGGCATCAAAATCCAGGAGGCACAGAGGACCCCCCTCAAAAATCAATAAAAATAGGTCAACACCTCAACATCTAATAGTGAAACTTACAAATCTCAGAGACAAAGAGAAAATCCTGAAAGCAGCTCGAAACAAGAGGTCTGTAACCTACAATGGTAGAAACATTAGATTGGCAGCAGACCTATCCACAGAGACCTGGCAGACCAGAAAGAACTAGCATGATATATTCAGTGTACTAAATGAGAAAAATATGCAGCCAAGAATACTTTATCCAGCTAGGCTGTCATTGAAAATAGGAGTGATAAAAAGCTTCCAGGACAAATAGAAACTAAAATAATTTGTGATAATCAAACCAGCCCTACAAGAAATATTGAAAGGGGTCCTCTAAGCAAAGAGAGAGCCCAAAAGTAACATAGACCAGAAAGGAAGAGAGACAATATACAGGAGGAGTCACCTTACAGACAATCCAATGACACTAAATTCATATCTTTCAATAGTTACCCTGAATGTAAATGAGCTAAATGCCCCAATCAAAAGACACAGTGTATCAGATTGGATAAAAAAGCAAGACCCATTGATATGCTGTCTGCAAGAGACTCATTTTAGACACAAAGACACCTCCAGATTTAAAGTGAGGGGGTGGAAAACCACTTATCATGCTAATGGACATCAAAAGAAAGCTGGGGTGGCAATCCTTATATCAGACAAATTAGATTTTAAACCAAAGACTGTAATAGGAGATGAAGGACACAATATCATAATTAAAGGGTCTATCCAGCAAGAAGTTCTAACAACTGTAAATATTTATTCCCCTAACATGGGAGCAGCCAATTATATAAGCCAATTAATAACAAAATCAAAGAAACATATTGACAACAATACAATAATACTAGGGGATTTTAACACCCCCCTCACTGCAATGGAAAGATCATCTAAGGAAAAGATCAACAAGGAAATAAGGGCTTTAAATGACACACTGGACTAGATGGACTTCACAGATATATTTAGGACACTCTATCCCAAAGCAACAGAATACACATTCTTCTCTTAGTGCACATGGACTATTCTCCAGAATAGATTACATCCTGGGTCACAAATCAGGTCTCAACTGGTACCAAAAGACTGGGATCATTCTCTGCATATTTTCAGACTACAATGCTTTGAAACTGAAACTCAATCACAAGAGGAAAGTTGGAAAGAACTCAAATAAATGGAGGCTAAAGAGTAACCTACTAAAGAATGAATGGGTCAACCAGGAAATTAAAGAAGAATTTTAAAAATTCATGGAAACAAATGAAAATGAAAACACAACTGTTCAAAATCTTTGGGATGCAGCAAAGGCCATCCTAAGAGGGAAGTACATAGCAATACAAGCCTTTCTCAAGAACAAGAAAGGTCTCAAATACATAACCTAACCATACACCTAAAGGGGCTGCAGAAAGAACAGCAAAAAAGCCTAAATCAAGCAGAAGAGAAATAATAAAGATAAGAGTGGAAATCAATGAAATTGAAATCAAAAGAACAGCAGAATAGATCAACAAAACTAGGAGCTGATTCTTTGAAAGAATTAATAAGATAGATAAACCCTGGCCAGATTTATGAAAAAGAAAAGAGAAAGGACACAAATAAATAAAATCATGAATGAAAGAGGAGAGATCACAACCAACATTAAAGAAAGACAAACAATTATAACAACATATTATGAGCAACTATATGCCAACAAATTAGACAATCTGGAAGAAATAGATGAATTCCTAGAGATGTATAAACTACCAAAACTGAACCAGAAAGAAATAGAAAACCTGAACAGACCCATAACCAGCAAGGAAATTGAAGCAGCAATCAAACATCTTCCAAAAAACAAAAGCCCAAGGCCAGATGGCTTCCCAGGGGAATTCTACCAAACATTTAAAGAAGAAATAATACCTATTCTTTTGAAACTGTTCCAAAAAACAGAAATGGAAAGAAAACTTCCAAACTCTTTTTACGAGACCAGTATTAGCTTGATCCTAAAACCTGACAAAGACCCCACCAAAAAGGAGAATTACAGACCAATATGCCTGATAAATATGGATGCAAAAATTCTCACCAAAATATTAGCCAATAGGATCCAACAGTACATTAAAAGGATTGTCCACGATGACCAAGTGGGATTTATGCCTGGGCTGCAAGGTTGGTTCAACATCCACAGATCAATCAATGTGATGCACTACATTAATAAAAGAAAGGACAAGAACTATATGATCCTTTCAGTAGATGCAGAAAAAGCATCTGACAAAGTACAGCATCCGTTCTTGATTAAAACTCTTCACAGTGTAGGGATGGAGGGTACATACCTCAATATCATAAAGGCCATCTATGAAAAACCCACAGTGAATATCATTCTTAATGGAGAAAAACTGAGAGTTTTTCCCTAAGGTCAGGAACATGGCAGGGATATCCACGACCACCACTGCTGTTCAACACAGTACTAATAGTCCTAGCCTCAGCAATCAGACAACAAAAAGAAATAAAAGGCCTCTGAATCAGCAAAGAAGTCAAACTCTTACTCTTTGCAGACGATATGATACTTTATGTGAAAAACCCAAAAAACTCCACCCCAAAACTGCTATAACTCATTAAGGAATTCAGTAAAGTGGCAGGATATAAAATCAATGCACAGAAATCAGTTGTATTTCTATACACCAATGAGACAGAAGAAAGAGAAATTAAGGAGTCAATCCCATTTACAATCGCACCCAAAACCATAAGATACCTAGGAATAAATCTAACCAAAGAGGCAAAGGATCTGTACTCTGAAAACTATAGAAAACTCATGAAAGAAATTAAGGAAGACACAAAGAAATGGAAACATTCCATGCTCATGGATTGGAAAAACAAATATTGTGAAAATGTCTATGCTACCTAGAGCAATCTATACATTCAATGCAATCCCTATCAAAATACCATCAACTTTTTTCACAGAACTGGAACAAATAATCCTAAAATTTGTATGGAACCGGAAAAGACCCTGAATAGCCAGAGGAATGTTGAAAAAGAGAACCAAAGCTGGTGTCATCACAATTCCAGACTTCAAGCTCTATTACAAAGCTGTAATTATCAAGACAGTATGGTACAGGCACAAAAACAGACACATAGATCAATGGAACAGAAGAGAGAACTCAGAAACAGACCTTCAAATTTATGGTCAACTAATATTTGACAGAACAGGAAAGAATATCCAATGGGAAAAAAGACAGTCTCTTCAAGAAATGGTATTGGGAAAATTGGAGAGCTACATGCATGAGAATGAAACTGGACCATTTCCTTATACCATACACAAAAATAGACTCAAAATGGATGAAAGACCTAAATGTGAGACAGGAATCCATCAAAATCCTGGAGGAGAACACAGGCAGCAACCTCTGTGACCTCGGCTACAGCAACTTCTTGCTAGACACATCGCCAAAGGCAAGGCAAACAAAGGCAAAAATGAACTACTGGGACTTCATCAAGATAAAAAGTTTTTGCACAGCAAAGGAAACAGTCAACAAAACCAAAAGACAAGCAACAGAATAGAAGAAGATATTTGCAAATGACATATCAGATAAAGGGCTAGTATCCAAAATCTATAAAGAACTTATCAAACTTAACACCCAAAGAATAAATAATCCAATCAAGAAATGGGCAGAAGACATGAACAGACATTTCTGCAATGAAGACATACAAATGGCTAACAGGCACATGAAAAAGTACTCAACATCACTCGGCATCAGGGAAATACAAATCAAAACCACAATGAGATACCACCTCATACCAGTCAGAAGGGCTAAAATTAACAAGTCAGGAAACAACAGATGTTGGTGAGGATGCACAGAAAGGGGAACCCTCCTGCACTGTTGGTGGGAATGCAAGCTGGGGCAACCACTCTAGAAAACAGTCTGAAGTTTCCACAAAAAGTTGAAAATAGAGCTACCCTATGACCCAGCAATTGCACTAGTGGGTATTTACCCCAAAGATACAAATGTAGTGATCTGAAGGGCACCTGCACCCCAATGTTTATAGCAACAAGGTCCACAACAGCCAACCTATGGAAAGATCCCAGATGTCCATTGGCAAATGAATGGATAAAGAAGATGTGGTGTAGGGGCGCCTGGGTGGTGCAGTCGTTAAGAGTCTGCCTTCAGCTCAGGGCGTGATCCCAGCGTTCTGGGATCGAGCCCCACATCAGGCTTCTCCGCGAGGAGCCTGCTTCTTCCTCTCCCACTTCCCCTGCTGTGTTCCCTGTCTCGCTAGTTGTCTCTCTCTGTCAAATAAATAAATAAAATCTTAAAAAAAAAAAAAAAAAGATGTGGTGTATATATACAATGGAATATTACCCAGCCATCAAAAATGAAATCATGCCATTTGCAATGATATGGATGGAACTAGAGGTTTTATGCTAAATGAAATAACTCAATCAGAGAAAGACAATTATCATATGATCTCACTGATATGTGGAATTTAAGAAACATGGCAGAGGATCACAGGGGAAGAGGGGAAAAAATGAAACAAGATGAAACCAGAGAGGGAGACAAACCATAAGAGACTGTTAATCTCAGGAAACAAACAGGGTTGCTGGAGGGGAGGGGGAGTGGGGGATAGAGTGGTTGAGTGATGGACATTGGGGAGGGTATGTGTTGTGGTGAACGCTGTGTATTGTGTAAGACTGATAAATCACAGACCTGTACCCTGAAACAAATAATACATTAGATGTTAATAATTTTTAAAAATACATATAAAAAAAAGAAATGACAAAAGCCACTTCCTCTATTATGTTTCAGTTTATATCCAAAACTATTCCTTTAGCAAACATTTACTGAGCACCTATCACATGCAAAGTCCAATACTAGAAATATCCTAGGAGAATAAAAGCTAGCCAAAAACTATGGTAAAGAGTTACCCAAAATCAACCAAGAATTCTTCTAGGTTGCTGGTGATGTTTCATAATTTATTTTTCAAAACTATGTATCACTGCAGCTGAAAGCCACAGTCACCATTGAGACTATTAATATCCATCAGAAGTGCTAAAGTAGGAAAATATGGAGAACCACTGCTATGGCACACTTAACCAATGCCATAATTTCAAAGTGCTGTTCAAAATCCCTGGGAAGGCTGAGTAAAAAATGCTCTTGTCTGTAGCTAAGTGTCACAGGCAAAGAATGATATATCCACTGCTTCTGGCTGCTCTTCCAAGTCCAGTGTGCTACCACCATCTTCGGAAAATTTATCTTGCAAAAGCGAATCTATGTAATACGAACCATGCATATGAAAAAAAAAGACCTATTTATAATAAAAAGTAATGATCCTTACTCCAACCCCTCCCACCTCTAGTGACAACCTGTTAACCAGGTGTTTTTTGTTCATTTGGTAATTGACTCCTTAACCTGAGATCATATGCTTTCCATTACTCTTTGAATCATCAACTTTGAATTTTATCAACTCCCTATAAAACACTAGAATTCAAATTACCTCTTATTTTTAATTTTTTCTGTTAGTTATACTGACCTTTAAAATGTTTTTGAGGTATAATTTACATATAGTAAAATGCAAAGATTTTAAGGGTATATAGCTCAGTAATGTGTGTGAGGGGGAGATATATCAGTTCAATGAATTTTTTTTAAAAGATTTTATTTATTTATTTGACAGAGAGAGAGAGGGAACACCAGCAGGGGGAGTGGGAGAGGGAGAAGCAGGTTTCCTGCTGAGGAGGAAGCCTGATGCAGGGCTTGATCCCAGGACCCTGGGATCATGACCTGAGCTAAAGGCAGATGCTTAACGACTGAGCCATCCAGGCGCCCCAGTTCAATGAATTTTTGACAAAAGCATAGGGCTTGTGTTACACCCTCATAAAGATATGGAACATTTCCATCATCTAGAAAGTTCCTTGCCTTCTGCACTTTCCAAGTTAATCTCCATCCCATTCCCACAACTAGCCAAAAGCAACCATTGGTTTCTTCTATAACCATAGATTAACTGTGCCTATTATAAAACATCATATAAATGGATTTAACCAGTGATGTTGACATTTTTTCCCCAACATGTTTTGAGATTCATACATGTTGCTTCATGTATTAGTAAGTTTATTCCTTTTAATTGCTCAGCAGAATTCCATTGTATGACTATATCACAATTTGTTTATTCTCCTGTTGATTGGACATTGGAGATTTTTCCGATTTGGGACTATTATGAATAAAGCTGCTATGAACGTTCTCTTTAAAAAAAAAAAAAAAGAACAAGGTAAAAACTTAGTAAAACGTCAATGAACTGAAGATAAGTAATTTACCTGATAAAGAGTTCAAATAATGGTTATAAAAGATGCTCTCTGAACTCAGGAGAAGAACAGATGAACACAGGTTGCACTTTAACGAAGAGGTAGAAAATATAAGAAAGTACCAAAAAGAAGTCATAGAGCTAAAGAATACAATAACTGAACTGAAAAATACACTAGAGCGGTTCAACAGCAGAGTAGATGAAGCAAAGAAAGGATCAATGATCTGAAAGACAGGGAAGGGGAGCTCAACCAAACAGCGCAGCAAAAAGAAAAGAATTTTGAAAACTGAAGATAACTTTGGGGACCAATAGGGCAACTTTAAGCAGAATAACATTTGCATTATAGGAGTCTTAGGAAAAAAAAAAGAAAGAGAAGAAGACAGAAAACTTACTTGAAGAATAATGGTTGAATACTTCCCTAACCTGGGGAAAGAAACAGACATCCAGATCTAGAAAGCCCAGAGAGTTCCAAATAAGAGGAACCAGAAAAGATCCACACCAAGCTATAATTAAAATGTTAGTTCAGGACGCCTGGGTGGCTCAGTTGGTTAAATGTCTGCCTTCGGTTCAGATCATGATCTCTGGGTCCTGGAATCGAGTCCCACACTGGTCTCCTTGCTCAGCGGGGAGCCTGTTTCTCCCTCTGCCTGCTGCTCCCCCTGCTTCTGCTCTCTCTCTCTCTTGCTCTCTCTCTCTGGCAAATAAGTAAATAAAATCTTTAAAAAAATAAAATAAAATGTTAAAGTTAAAGACAGAATCTTAAAAGAAAAGAAGAGAAAAACAACTTATTACATACAAGGAAACTCCCATAAGACTATGAGCAGAATTTTCAGTAAAAACTTTGCAAGTGAGAAGCGGTGGCATGATATATCCGAAGTGCTGAAAGGAAGAAACTTCCAACCAAGAATACTCTACCTGGCAAGCTTATCATTCAGACTTGAAGGAGAAACAGTTTTCCAGACAAGAAAAAGCTAAAGGAATACATTACCCTTAAACTGGTCTTACGGGAAATGTTAAAGGGATTTTTTTTTTTAAACTGAAAGGAAAGGGCACTAATTAGTAACAAGAAAACATATGAAAGTGAATATCTCAGTGGTAAAGGTATGTATGTAGTAAAGGCAGTGGATTAATCACTTATAAAGTTAATATGAAGGTTAAAAGACAAAAGTAAGTAAAAATAACTATAACTACTATAATTATCTAAGAGATACACAAAAGAAAAAGATGTAAAATATGACATCAAAAACAAAATTTGGAAGGAGGGAGTAAAAAGGAAAAGTTTTAGAATGTGTTCAAACTTAACTTGCTATCATCTTTAAATAGATGGTTATATATTTAAGTTGTTATATGTTAGCCTGGTGGTGACAATAAAGCAAAAACCTATAGAATATCCATTAGGAATAATGAGAAAGCAATCTGAGCATAACACTAAAAAAGGCATCAAACCACAAGGGAAGAGAGCAAGAGAAGAAAACAGAAAAAACTACTTGCCAGAAAACAATTTACAAAATGGCAATGAATACATACCTACCGACAATTAATTTCAATGTAAATGGACTAAAGTTCCCAATCAAACTACACAGAACGGCTGAACGGATTTTAAAAAACAAAAATAAAAATAAAATCTATTTAAAAAGGCGGGGGGGGGATGCCTGGGTGGCTCAGTCGGTTAAGTGTCTGCCTTCAGCTCAGGTCATGATTCCGGGTCCTGGGATGGGGCCCCACGTCGGGCTCCCTGCTCAGCAGGGAGCCTGTTTCTCCCTCTCCCTCTGCCTGCTGCTCCCTCTGCTTGTGCTCTCTCCTCCCCCTAATAAATAAATAAAATCTTTTTTTAAAAAAGCCCCACCTATACACTGCCTACATGAAAATCATTTCAGATATAAGGCTACACACAGACTGACAGTGAAAGGATGGCACAAGATGTTTCATGCAAAGGGAAACCAAAACATAGCTGGGGTAGCTATACTTATATCAGACAAAATAAATGTTAACACAAAATCTATGATAAAAGACAAAGATGGGCATTATATAATGAGGAAGAGCGATATTATCAGAAGATATAATATCTGTAAATATTTACACACCCAACATAGGAGCACCTAATTATATAAGTAAAATTAACAGATGTAAAGAGAGAAACTGACAGTAATATAATACAAGGGGACCTTAATATCATACTTACATCAATGGATACATCATCCAGAGAGAAAATCCATAAGGAAGCATTGGCTTTAAATGACACATTAGACCACATAGACTTAATAGATATATACAGAACATTCCATCCAAAAGCAGCAGAATACACAATATTCTCAAGTGCATGTGCAATACTCTCCAGGATAGATCACTTATTAAGACACAAAACAAGTCTTAATAAATTCAAGAAAATTGAAATCATATCAAGCATCTTTTCCAACCACAATGGTATGAAACCAGAAATCAATTACAAGAGGAAAACCGGAAAAATCACAAATATGTGAAGACTAGACAACATGCTACTGAACACGAATGAGTCAACACAGAAATCAAAGGAGAAATAAAAAAGTACCTTGAGACAAATGAAAATGGAAATACAACATACCAAAACAATGGGATACAGCAAAAGCAGTTCTAAGAGGGAAGTTCATGGTGAAAGAGGCCTATCCCAAACAACCAAGCAAGCAAACAAACAAACTCAAACAATGTAACTTTACACCTACAGGAAGTAGAAAGAGAAGAACAAACAAAGCCCAAAGTTAGTAGAAGGAAGGAAAAAATAAGGATCAGAGTCGACAGAGAGTTAGCTAGAGGGAATACGGGAGAGTAGGATGACCATAAGCTCACCTTGTCCTACTGTCCTATGGATACAACTAGATAACACTCACATCAGCGTAAGTGACCAGAAAAACAACCTGGAAGACTGGCAGAACAAACTCCACAACTAAAGGTAGAGGAGAGACTACATCAAGAGGGTAGGAAGGGTGGAGACATGGTAGGTAACTAAATGGACCCACAGACTATGGCAGGAGGGAGGGAGTAGTAAGTGCAGAAAGGAAAGAGAAATAGATTATCACACTGGGGAGCCCACATGGAGAAGACGACTCCCCACAATATCTGGCTTTGAAAACTAGAGCGGCCAAATTTTGTGAGTTCTTACAACCAGCAGTACTTAAAGCCTAGAATTTTAAAAATCAGCCGGCTGGGTTCTGGGAGAGCCTACAGGGCAAGCTGAGTCCCCACCCTTAAAGACACAGCACAACAAAAAGCCTACAGAGTACATCACAGAAGCAGTTGTTTGAAAAACACCTGGGGCATACAGGAGGGAGATTTATTTACTAATCTCAAGGGATGTCCCAAGGGGCAGTGATCCCTGGGAGACTCCTCCAAAAATAAAGGAGCTGGCAGGTGTCATTTCCCTCCCCCAACCCCAGCATAAACACACAGCTATGCAGAAACCAGTGGGGACAGGGGGGTGTGGCTGACTTGCTTACACCAAGCCCCACCTCCTGGGCTCTGGGGGATCTACCCTTCCAGTCCTGCTTGCCTCTTCCCCTGAAGACCAACAAACCTTGCCAATACTGAACCTGCTGAACCGCATACTTTGTGGGGCCTCTGTCCAGGCAACAGTGGCAGTGGGTGCTGGACCACTCCCCCATTGTGCAAACCCTGTAAGCACTGTATGCCCCAACCCCTTTAATATGCTCTTGACCAGAGCCCATTCAAACTGGGGCCACAAGCCTGGCAGTGCGCAAGCAGCCCCAATAGTTCAGCACCACTCCAAAGTGACTCCTGTCCTGGAGTTGAGGGGAAGATAACCAGCCACACCAGTCAGAGGGTGATCCCAGCAGTGGGCTAAGGGCAAACAGAGTTGGTCTGACTGCAGGCTGCAACCACCACCAACAAAAGTTTCTCAGGAGCCAATACAGGGAAAGCACCCTGCCGATTGGTGCAACTTCATCTCTGGCAAAACTCAACCCCAAGACAACCCCAGACTGGTCTGCTAACACCACAGGGGCCAAACACTGCCCACGGCAGGCAAAGAGAGCCACTGCAGATGACCATACTAAAAGGAGACTCTTTGAGTGGAAAGGAAAGATCATAAGTAAGAGCAAGAAAAGTAGGGACACTGGGGTGGCTTAGTCGGTTAAGCGGCTGCCTTCAGCTCCTGATCCTAGGATGCTGGGATCAAGTCCCACATTGGGCTCTTTGCTCAGTGAGAAACCTGCTTCTCTCTCTGCCTGCCAGTCCCCCTGCTTATGCCCTCTTGCTCTCTCTAATTAAAAAAAAAAAAAAAAAAGATAAGAAAAGTAGAAAGTGCAAGAGCAGTGAAATATATCTGGAAAAATCAGTCAAGAGAATCATCAAATAAAAGGATGTAAAGTATGACCCCATAAACCTAAAATGTGGAGGGAGGCACGGAGAGGAGTAAAGAATGGGTTCAAACATAAGCGACCATCAACTTAATATAGACTGCTATATGCAGAAGATGTTATATACAAACCAAATGGTTACATAATGGTAACCACAAATCAAAAACTAGTAATAGGTATGCAAAAAATAAAGAGGAAGGAATCCAACTATGTCACTAAAAGCCAGCAAACCATGAGAGAAGAGAGCAAGAGCAGAAAGGAACAGAGAAAAACTACAAAAATGACCACAAAACAAGTTTAAAAATGGTAATAAACATATACCTACCAATAATTACATTGAATGTAAATGCACTAAATGCTCCAATCAAAAGACATGAGGTTCCAGAGTGTATTAAAAAAAAACAAGACCCATCTATATGCTGCCTACAAAAGACTCATTTCAGACCTAAAGACTCATGCAGATTGAAAGTTGAGAGGATAGAAAAATATTTATCATGTAAATGGATGTGAAAAGAAAGCCAGGGTAGCAATAGTTATATCAAACAAAATAGAGTTTGAAACAAAGACTGTATCAGAAGACAAAGAAAGACATTATATAATAATAAGGGGACAATTCAACAAGAAGATATAATAATTGTACATATTTATGTACCCAACATGGGAGCACCCAAATACATAAAACATCAGTAACAAACATAAAGGAATTAATCAATACTAATACAATAATAGTAGGGCAGTTATAACCACACATTTAAATTTTTTTTTATTTAAATTCAATTTAGTTAACATTTAGTATATTATTAGTTTCAGGGGTAGAATTAGTGATTCATCAATTGCATATAACACCCAGTGCTCATTACATCAAGTGCCCTTCTTAATGCCACCACCCAATTACCCCATCCCCCCACCCACCTCCCCTCCAGCAACCCTGTTTGTTTCTTATAATTAAGAGTCTCTTATGATTTGCTTCTCTCTCTTTTTATCTTATTTGTCCTTCCCTTCTCCTATGTTCATCTGTTTTGTTTCTTAAATTCCACATATGAGTGAAATTATATGGTATTTGTCTTTCTCTGACTGACTTACTTTGCTTAGCATAATACCTTCTAGCTCCATCCACATCACTGCAAATGGCAAGACTTCATTTTTTGATGATTGAGTAATATTACACACACGCACACACACCCCACACCTTCTTTTATCCATTTATCTGTTGATGAGCATCTGGGATCTTTCCGTATTTTGGCTATTGTGGACATTGCTGCTATAAACACTGGGGTACATGTGCCCCTTCAAATCAGTATTTTTTGTGTCTTTTGGATAAATACCTAATAGTGCAATTGCTGGGTCATAGGGTAGCTCTATTTTTAATATTTTGAGGAAGCTCCATACTGTTTGCCACAGTGGCTGCACCAGTTTGAATTTCCACCAACAGTGTAAGAGAGCTCCCCTTTCTCTGCATCCTCATCAACATCTGTTGTTTCCTGACTTATTAATTTTAGCCATTCTGACTGGTAACACCACAATTATATCAGTGGACAAATAAGTCAAACATAAAATCAACAAGGAAATAGTGGCTTTGAATGACACACTGGACCAGATAGATTTAACAGATATATATATTCAGAACATTTCATCCTAAAACAGCAGAACACACATTCTTTGCAAATGCATATGGAACATTCTCCAGAACAAATCACAGATTAGGCCACAAAACAAGCCGTAATAGATTCAAAAAGATTGAAGTCATACCATGCACCTTTTCTAACCACAATGCTATGAAACTAGAAGTCAACCACAAGGAAAAATCTGGAAAAACTGAAGGTTAAATAACATGCTAGTAAATAACGAATGGGTCAACGAAGAAATCAAACAAGAAATCTAAATTACATCCATTTGGAATTTATCTTCGTGTATGGTGTGAGACAGTGGTCAAATTTCATTCTTTTACATGTAGCTGTCCAATTTTCCCAGGACCATTTATTGAAGAGACTGTCTTTTTACCACTGGATGTTTTTTCCTGCTTTGTCAAAGATTAGTTGACCATAGAGCCGAGGGTCCATTTCTGGAGTCTCTATTCTGTTCCATTGGTCTTTGTGTCTGTTTTTGTGCCAGTACCATGCTGTCTTTGTGATCACAGCTTTTTAGTATAGCTTGAAATCTGGCAACGTGATGCCCCCAGCTTTGTTCTTCCTTTTCAACAATTCCTTGGTTATTTGGGGCCTTTTCTGGTTCCACACAAATTTAAGAGCTGTTTGTTGCAGTTCTTTGAAAAATGTCATTGGTATTTTGATTGGGATGGCATTGAAAGTGTAGATTGCTCTGGGTAGCATGGACATTTTAACTATGTTTATTCTTCTGATCCATGAGCATGGATAATTTTTCCATCTTTTTGTGTCTTCTTCAATGTCTTTCAAGAGTGATCTGTAGTTTCTCGAATATAGATCCTTTACCTCTCTGGTTAAGTTAATTCTGAGATATCGTATGATTTTTGGTGCTATTGTAAATGGAATGGATTCCCTAATTTCTCTTTCTTCAGTCTCAATGTTTGTGTAGAGAAATGGAACTGATTTCTGAGCATTGATTTTGTATCCCGCCACATTACTGAATTGCTCTATAAGTTCTAGTAATTTGGGGGTGGAGTCTTTTGGGTTTTCCATATAGAGTATCATGTCATCTGCGAAGAGAGACAGTTTCACTTCTTCTTTGCCGGTTTGAATACCTTTTATCCCTTTTTGTTGTCTGATTGCTGTTGCAAGAACTTCTAGTACTATGTTGAATAATAATGGCGAGAGTGGGCATCCTTGTCATGTTCCTGATCTTAAGGGAAAGGCTTTCAGCTTTTCCCCATTGAGAATGATATTCACTGTAGGCTTTTCCTAGATGGTTTTTATGAGATTGAGGAATGTACCCTCTATCCCTACACTCTGAAGGGTTTTAATGAGGAAAGGATGCTGTATTTTGTCAAATGCTTTTTCTGCATCAATTGAGAGGATCATATGATTCTTGACTCTTTTCTTGTTGATGTGATCTATCACACTGATCAATTTGTGAATGTTGAACCACCCTTGCATCCCAGGGATGAATCCCGCTTGGTCATGATGGATCATAGAGGAGAACATAGGCTGCAACCTCTTTGACATCAGCCACAGCAACTTTTTTCATGACACATCTCCAAAGGCAAGAGAAACAAAAGAAAAAATGAACTTGTGGGACTTCATCAAGATAAAAAGCTTCTGCACAGCCAAGGAAACAGTCAAAAAAACTAAGAGGCACCCCACGGAATAGGAGAAGATATTTGCAAATGACACTACAGATAAAAGATTAGTATCCAAGATCTACAAAGAACTTCTCAAACTCAATACATGGGAAACAAATAATCAAATCGTAACAGGCAGAAGATATGAACAGACACTTCTCCAATGAAGACATATAAATGGCTAACAGACACATGAAAAAATGTTCAACATCATTAGCCATCAGGGAAATTCAAATCAAAACTACACTAAGATACCACCTTACACCAGTTAGAATGGCAAAAATGGACAAGGCAAGAAACAACAAATGTTGGAGAGTATGTGGAGAAAGGGGATCCCTCTTACACTGTTGGTGGGAATGCAAGTTGGTACAGCCACTTTGGAAAACAGTGTGGAGGTCCCTTAAAAAGTTAAAAATTGAGCTACCCTATGATCCAGCCATTGCACTACTGGGTATTTGCCCCAAAGATACAGACGTAGTGAAGAGAAGGGCCATATGCACCCCAATGTTCATAGCAGCATTGTCCACAATAGCTAAATTGTGGAAGGAGCTGAGATGCCCTTCAACAGATGACTGGATTAAGAAGATGTGGTCCATATATACAATGGAATATTACTCAGCCATCAGAAAGAATGACTACCCAACATTTGTAGCAACATGGACGGGACTGGAGGAGATTATGCTAAGCGAAATAAGTCAAGCAGAGAAAGACAATTGTCATATGGTTTCACTCATTTATTGAACCATAAGAAGTAGGAAGATTGGTAGGAGAAGAAAGGGAAGAAGAAAGGGGGGGTAAACAGAAGGGGGAATGAAGCATGAGGGACTATGGACTCTGGGAAACAAACTGAGATCTTCAGACGGGAGGGTGGTGGGGGAATGGGATAGGCCAGTGATGGGTATTAAGGAGGGCACGTATTGCATCATGCACTGGGTGTTATATGCAAGTAATGAATCATGGAACTTTACATCAAAAACTAGGGATGTACTGTATGGTGACTAACATAATAAAAAAATTATAAAAAATAAACAAAAGAAAATAAAAGAAATCAAAAATTACATGGAAACAAATGAAAACACAATAGTTCAAAATCTCTGGGATGTAGAAAAAGCAGTTCTAAAAGGGAAGTTTATCACAATATAGGCCTACCTCAAGATGCAAGAAAAATCTCAGTAAACAACCTAACCTTACACCTAAGAAAAAGGAACAAACAAAACCCCAAATGAGCAGAATAAAAGAAATAATAAAGATTAGAGAAGAAATAAATGATATAGAAACTTAAAAAAACAGTGAACAGATCAATGAATCCAGGAGCTGGTTCTTTGAAAAGATCAACAAAATTTATAGACCTCTAGCAAGAGCCATCAAAACAGAGAGCGAGAGAGAGAGAGAGAGATAGGACCCAAATAAACAAAATCAGAAATGAAAGAAGAGAAATAGCAACGAACATCACAGAAATACAAAGAATTTTAAGAGTATATTATGAAAAATTATATGTCAACAAATTGGACAATCCGGAAGAAATGGATAAATTCCCATAAACATATAACCTACCAAAACTGAAGCAGGAGAAAACAAAATTTGAACAGACTGATTACCAGAAATAAAATTGAATCAGTAATATAAAAATTTTCAACAAACCAAAATCCAGGATAAGACAGCTTCATAGGCAAATTCTACCAAACATTTAAAGAAGAGTTAGTACCTATTCTTCTCAAACTATCCAAAAACAAAAAACAAAAAAACAAAAAAACAAAAAAAACAGAAAAGGAAGGAAAACTTTCAAATTCATTGTATGAGGTCAGCATGATGCTGATACAAAAAACATCACAAAAAAGAGAGAGAACCACAGGCCAGTATCTCTGATGAATATAGATGCAAAAATCCATAACAATATATTAGCAAAACGAATTCAACAATACATTAAAAAAATCATTCCCCATGATCAAGTGGGATTTAATACTGGGAGGCAAGGGTGGTTCAATATTTGCAAATTAATCAACATGACACAATACATCAATAAGAGAAAGGATAATAACCATAAGGTCATTTTAATAGATGCAGAAAAAGCATTCGACAAAGTACAACATCCATTCATGATAAAAAAGACCTCAAAAAAGTGGGTTTAGAGGGAACATACTTCTAATATATAATAAAGACCTTATATGAAAAACCCATAGCAAACATCCTATTCAATGGGAAAAACTGACAGCTTTTCCCCTAAGATCAAGAACAAGCCAAGGATGTCCACTCTCACCACTTTTATTCCACATAGTACTGGAAGGCCTAACCACAGCAATCAGAACAAAAAAAGTAATAACTGGTAAGGAAGAAGTAAAACTTTCAATATTTGCAGATGACATGATACTATGAATAGAAAACCCTAAAAACTCCACCAAAAAATTACTAGAACCGATTGGGGCACCTGGGTGGCTCAGCTGTTGAGCATCTGCCTTCAGCTCAGGTCATGATCCCAGGGTCCTACGATCGAGCCCCGCATCAGGCTCACCGCTCGGCAGGAAGCCTGCTTCTCCCTCTCACACTCCCCTTGCTTGTGTTCCCTCTCTCTCTGTCTCTGTCAAATAAATAAATAAAATCTTTAAAAAAAATTACTAGAACTGATAAATTCAGTTAGGTCACAGGATCAATGTACAAAAATCTCTTGCTTTTCTATACACTAATAATGAAGTAGCAAAAAGAGAAATTAAGAAAACAATCCCATTTACAACTGCACCAAAAATAATAAAATATCTAGGAATAAACTTAATGAAAGAGGTGAAAGTCCTGTACTCTGAAAACTATGAAACACTGATGAAAGAAATTGAATGTGACACAAAGAAATGGAAAGACATTCCATACTCATGGATTGGAAGAACAAATATTGTGAAAATATCTACCTACCCAAAGAAATCTACAGATTTAATGCAATGCCTGTCAAAATGCCAACAGCAGTTTTCACAGAACTAGAACCAATAATCCTAAAATTAGTATGAAACCACAAAAGACCCAAATAGCCAAAGCAATCCTGAAAAAGAACAAAACTGGAGGTATCACAACCCCAGATTTCAAGATAGACTACAAAGGTGTAGTAATCAAAACAGAATGGTACTGGTACAAAAATAGACACATAGATCAATGGCAGAATAGAGAACCCAAAAATAAACCCATATTAATGGTCAATTAATCTTCAACAAAGGAGACAAGAAT
Source organism: Ursus arctos (assembly GCF_023065955.2). Lineage (NCBI taxonomy): Eukaryota > Metazoa > Chordata > Mammalia > Carnivora > Ursidae > Ursus > Ursus arctos. The sequence goes on along the minus strand of NW_026623056.1, from coordinate 13,943,864 downwards.
ATGCAATGGGAGAAAGCAGTGTTCAACAACTGGTATTGGGAAAACTGGACAGCTACATGCAAAAGAATGAAACTGTACACAAAAATAAATTCAAGGGGTGCCTGGGTGGCTCAGTTGGTTAAGTGTCAGCTTTTGGCTTGGGCCATGAGCCCAGGGTCCTGGGATCAAGTCCTGCATTGGGCTCGCTGCTCAGCGGGGAACCTGCTTCTCCCTCTCTCTCTGTCCCTCTTCCCTACTCGTTCTCTCTCTCTCCTATAATTAAATAAAAAATAAATAAATAAATTCAAAATGGATTAAAGACCCAAATGTCAAACCTAAAACTATAAAAATTATAGAAGAAAGTATAGGCAATAATTTCTCTGACATCAAACATAGCAACATTTTGCTAGCTGTCTCCCAAAGCAAATTAGAAACATCAAGACCCCAAAAGCAAATAAACCAATTAAGAAATGGGCAGAGGACACAAACATACATTTCTCCAAAGAAGACATACAGATGGCCAACAAACACATGAAAAAATGCTCAACATCACTCATCGTTAGGGAAACACAAATCAAAACAATGAGATATCACCTCACACCTGTCAAAATGGCTAATATCAAAAACACAAGAAGCAACAAGTATTGTTGACCATGTGGAGAAAAAGAAACACTAATGCAGCTTTAGTAGGTATGAAACTGGTGCAGCCACTGTGGAAAACAGTATGGAGGTTCCTCAAAAAATTAAAAATAGGGGCGCCTGGCTAGCTTAGTCAGTAGAGCATGTGACTACTGATCTCAGGGTAGTGAGTTCGAGCCCTGCATTGGGCATAGAGTTTACTTTTTAAAAAATTTAAAACTAGAACTACCATGATCCAGAAATCACACTACTGGGTATTTACCCAAGGAATACAAAACACTAATTCAAAGGGATACATGCACCCCTATGTTTATTGCATCATTACTTATAATAGCAAAATTATGGAAGCAGCCTAAGTGTCCACAGACAAATGAATATATAAAGAAAATGGAATATTATTCAGCCATAAAAAAGAATGAAATATTGCCATTTGCAACAACATAGCTGGATCTAGAGGGTATAAAAGTGAAATAAGCTAGTCATAGAATGACAAATACCATATGATTTCACTCATATGTGGAATTTAAGAAACAAAACAAAGGGGGAAAAAAGAAACAAATAAAAAAACAGACTCTTAACTGTGGAGAACAAACAGATGGTTACCAGAGGGGAAACAGGGAGGGGGATAAGTGAAATAGGTGAAGGGATTAAGCGTGCACTTTTCTTGATAAGCACTGAGTAATACATGAAATTGTTGAATCACTATTTTATACACCTGAAACTAATATAACACACTATATTAACTACACTGGAATTTTTTAAAAAGCAGAGTTGACAGTAGGAAAGATCAATGAAACTAAGAGCTGATTCTTTGAAAAGATAAAATTGACAAGCCTTTAGCTAGACTCACTAAGAAAAATAAAGAGAGAGGACTTACACTAAAAAAAAAAAAAAACAGAAATGAAAGATAATTACAACTCATGCAAAAGAAATATAAAGGATCATAAAAGACTATTTGGAAAAATTATACACCAACAAATTGGACAACCTAGAAGAAACAAATAAATTTCTAGAAATGTATAATCTTCCAAGACTGAATCATGAAAAAATAAAAAATTTTATCAGAACAAATACTAGCAAGGAGATTGAATCAGTAATCAAAAACCTCCCCCCTCAAGAAAAAAAAAAAAAAGCCTCCCAACAAACAAAAGTCCAGAACCAGATAGCCTCACTGGTGATTTCTATTCAATATTCAAAGATTTAATACCTATCCTTCTCAAACTCTCCCCAAAAATTGAAGAAGAGGGACTGCTTCCAAACTCATTTTACAAGGCCAGTATTACCCTGATACCAAACCAGACAAGCAAACCACATACAAACACAAAAGAGAACTACAAGCCAATATTCTTAATGAATATACAGTTGACCCTTGACGAATATGGGTGCTAGGGGTACCCACCCCCATGCAGTCAAAAATCTGCAAATAACTTTTGTCTCCTTAAAAACTCAACTTCTAACAGCCTACTGTTGACCAGAGACCTTACCAATAACATAGTTAACACATATATTGTATGTTATATGTTATACTGTATTCTTACAATAAAGCTAGAGAAAAGAAAATATTAAGAAAATCATAAGGAAGAGAAAAATACATTTACAGTACCATAAAAAATCCACATGTAAGTGACCCACACAGTTCAAACTCATGTTGTTCAAGGGTCAACTACATGCAAAAGCCTCAGCAAACTATTAGCAAACCAACTTCAACAGTATGTTAAAAGGTTTATATACCACAGTCAAGTGGGATTCATTCCAGGGATACAAGGCAACATCTGCAAATTAATCAATGTGATACACCATATCAACAAAATGATAAAAATCATTTCATCACTTCGATAGATGAAGAAAAAGAACTTGACAAATTCAACACCCTTTTATGATAAAAAAAAAAAAAAAACTCTCAGCAAAGTGGGTATAGAAGGAACATATGTCAACATAAGAAAGGCCACCTACGAAAACACACACTTCATATCCCACTCAACAATGAAAAGCTAAAAGCTTTTCCTCTAAGATCAGGGACAAGAAAGGTATGCCCACTCATCACTTTCATTCACCATAATCCTAGAAGAGCAATTAGACAAGAAAAAGAAATAAAAGACATCCAAATTGGAAAGTAAGAAGTGAAACTGTCACTATTTGCAGATGACACGATTGTATATAGAAAACCCTAAGGACTCCACCAAAAAACTATTAGAACAAATAAATTCAGTAAATTTGCTGGTACAAAATCAATACACAAAAATTGGTTGCATTGTTATACACTAACAATGAACTATCCGAAAGAGGAATTAAGAAAACAATCTCATTTACAATTGCATTAAAGAAGAATAGACTACCTAGGCATAAACTTAACCAAGGAGGTAAAAGACCTACACATGAGAATTATAAGACACTGATGAAAGAGACTGAAGAAGACACAAATAAATGGAAAGATATTCAATGTCCATGGATTGGAAGAATTAATATTGTCAAAGTAGCCACATTAGGGGCGCCTGGGTGGCACAGCGGTTAAACGTCTGCCTTTGGCTCAGGGCATGATCCCGGCATTATGGGATCGAGCCCCACATCAGGCTCTTCCGCTATGAGCCTGCTTCTTCCTCTCCCACTCCCCCTGCTTGTGCTCCTTCTCTCACTGGCTGTCTCTATCTCTGTCGAATAAATAAATAAAATCTTTAGAAAAAAATAGCCACATTACCCACAGCAATCCACAGATTCAATACACTCCCTATCAAAATTCTGACATTTTTCACAGGAATAGGACAAAAATTCCTAAAATTTGTATGGAACCACAAAAGACCCCAAATAGCAAAGCCATCTTTGGAAAGAAGAATAAAGTTGGGGGGCGCCTGGGTAGCGCAGTCGTTAAGCATCTGCCTTCGGCTCAGGGCGTGATCCCGGCATTCCGGGATCGAGTCCCACATCGGGCTCCTCTGCTGGGAGCATGCTTCTTCCTCTCCCACTCCCCCTGCTGTGTTCCCTCTCTCGCTGGCTGTCTCTCTGTCACATAAATAAATAAAATCTTAAAAAAAAAGAAGAAGAAGAAGAAGAATAAAGTTGGAAGCAACATGTTCCCTGATTTTAAACTATATTACAAATCTATAGTAATCAAAACAGTATAGTACTAACATAAAAATAGACACATGGATCAATGGAATAGAATAGAGAGCCCAGAAATAAACCCAAGCGTATATTCCAATTGATTTACAACAAAAGATCCAAGAATACACAATGGGGAAAGGACAGTCTCTTCAATAAATGGTTCTGGGAAAACTAGACTGCTATCTTACACTACACAAAAAATCTCAAAAATGTGTTAAAGATTTAAATGTAAGACCTAAACCCATAAAATTTCTAGAAGAAAACATAGGTAGTAAGTTCCTTGACATTGGTCTTGGTGATGGCTTTTTGGATTTGACTCCAAAAGCAAAGGCAACAAACGCAAAAATAGGTTACCAATACTACATCAAACTTAAAAGCTTCTGCAGAGCAAAGGAAACAATCAACAAAATGAAAAGGCACCTACTAAATGGGAGAAAACATTTGCAAATCATATATCCAATAAGGGTTTAATATCCAAAATATTAAAAATCTCCTACAACTCAATAGTAGAAAAAAAATCTAATTTAAAAGTGGGCAGAAGATCTGAATAGACATTTTCCCAGAGAAGATATGCATATAACTAACATGCACATGAAAACATGCTCAACACCACTAATCATCAGAGAAATGGAAATAAAAACCACGATGACATATCACCTCATACCTGTCAGAATGACTAGTATCAAAAAGACCAGAAATAAAAAATGTTGATGACATTGTGGAGAAAAAAGAATCCATGTGCAGTTAGTAGGGATGTAAACTGGTATGGCCACAATGGAAAACAGTATGGAGTTTCCTCAAAAAATTAAAAATAGAACTATCCTATGATCCAGCAATTCCACCACTGGGTATTTATCTGAAGAAAATGGAAACACTAATTCAAAGAGATGTATGCACCCCCTACGTGCACTGCAACATTATTTACGATATTCAAAGAAACAATCTAAGTGTCCATCAATGGATGAATGGATAAAGAAGAGTATTCCCATATGGGAATACTACTCAACCATAAAAAAGAATGAAATCTTGCCATTTGTTACAACATAGATGGACCCTGATGGTATTATGCTAAATGAAATAAGTCAGACAGACAAATGATTTCATTACTATGTGGAATATAAAAAACAAAACAAAACTCATAGATACAAAGAAGAGATTATTGATTGTCAGAGGGAAGGTAGACAAAATGGGTGAAGAAGTCAAGAGATATAAACTTCCTGTTATAAAATAAACAAGTCATGAGGATTTAATGTACAACCTGGTGACTACAGTCAATAATATTGTATTGCATATTCGAAATTTGCTATAAGAGCAAATTTTAAAAACTCTCATCACACAAAAAAATTGTAACTCTATATGGTGATGAATGGTAACTAGAATTATTGTGGTGATCATTTCACAGTGCATACAAATAGCAAATCATTATGTTATACACCTAAAACTAATATAATGTTACATGTCAATTATGCCTCATAAAAAAAGAATATCCTAACAACAGATTAATTCATAGCAAAAAATACATTGACCATCTACCATTACATTGCTGACTTAGCTGGGCTGGACAGCAGGTTTCAGGCTTAGGGAAGGGATTACAACAGTCTCACAATTCTAGCCCTGTATCACCATGACAACATGAACATATAATTATATACATGCATTGGAAGAAAACCAAAGAATAAGAAATACAAAAGCATGCAGGGATAATTTTTTTTTTTGGTTCTGTAAAGGAAAACACAAAAGAAAATGATTTTTTTAATGTTTCTTACAAAAGAACGCCATGTTTGTGAAAATAGTTAATTAAATGGATTTAAGTGTAACATAACTTAAACACTATGACCATTTCCATTTTCAGTCCTCTTGATTTATCAAAGCTTTCAATAGCACACTCAGGAGCATTCAAACAAAACTAAACAGCAATAAAGCCTTTCTAAGCTTCCTGTAATTTGAGTGACAATTTCTATAATTACAAGAATTTGACAACTTTTTTTATCATTTCTAAATGATTATGAATATCTGTGAGTGTAGAAGATTATATTTTGAAATGCATTTATATACAAACCTACCATAAAAAAGCAAAATAAATTAAGCTATTACTATGTTTAGGCTGTTGGTTTATAGTGTGATATATATGAAACAAGAATTTTCAAATAAAGCTAAAGGAAGGAGTTAGTTACTAGATCTAAACACTAGTGGAAACAGCCTGATTCTCTTTTGCTGCTGGTTCAGATCTCACAAAGTAGAAGCATGAATTCAGCCTCATCTGCATTAGAGAGATACGAAAGGATGATCTTTAAAATATAAGTATCTGTTCCAACATTCAAGAATAAACAGGGGAAAGAAAATGATCAAATGTACCTAAAGCATGTATTAACCCTCCAGAACTAGGGAGACTAAATAAATCTCCAGTTTTCAAGGACTGGGGAGCTTCTTTCTTCAACATTAAAAAGCATTTATCAAGCACTGTGTTGAGCATTGGGGTAAGAATAATCTCCATCATCAAATGGCTCACCAGCTAGGTGGGAACACAGACAAATAAACAATAACCATAGGAGAGCATCCATAGATAGCAGGACCACACATCCCATTGCCTGAGACAATTCTAATTTATTCCTGTCCTATCGCCTAAGACAATTCCAGTTTACGACTGTTATTTTAGCATAATTTTAAAATTAGTAATAATAATTTCAATCTCAAATATGTCCCAATTTATACAATAAAGCATGTGGTGATACTCACAAGAATATTATGGGAGCCATGAAAAGCCACTTCTCTAGCACTGAGAAGACTTTTTGGAGGAAGTGTTGCCTTAGTAAGTCATAAAGGATTAATTAGTTAACCAAATGAAGAAGAGGGAAGAGGACGTTATTAACAGACTCTGAAACTGAGCTAATGGAATCTTGTCTTAACTATTTTCCTAAGACAGGAGATTTTTCCTTTGTACTCAAAATTATGTAATGTCACATGTGTGGGGAGAGTATCCTGGTTCCTCAAACTCCTTTAACAAGTCTCTCACAGATTCCAAATTCCAAGAGCATATATGCAAATGACTCTGGGGCACTTCATAATTTCTCATCGTCTATTTCCTCCTAGGAATCAGGAGGAATCATGATCACAACAGGGCCTACTGCCACACACAATTCAGTTCTAAATAATATCTCTTACGTGTGTTAGTCCAGCATTTTTTTCCTTCCAGAAAAGGCTCCTCCTTCACCAGGTGAGGATGTCAATTACACAGCCACACCCCTCACACCAGAAGCGACAGCATGTGACCCAGCAGGGCCACAGTCCTTTTGGGAGGGTTGATCAGAATTCTAGGATATCACTAAGCATGAGCTGTTGGTGACCTTCTTTACCACAACTTGTTAAATCCTGCCTAAAAATATAGTCAACACAGGATAAGACAGACCTAAGAGAAAGAAAATCCTGTAGATGTTCTTTGAATTTCTATATGCAACGATGCCTAATATTCTTGGATTTTACACGGGCTAACAATTACACCCTCAATTGTACAAAGAAAGCATCTGTATTTCTCTGCAACTGTGGAGTAGCAGATGGGGGGAGGCAGGGTGGAGAAAACACTAGTCCTATCTGATAACTTCAGTTAAAACCAATAATTTAACTCAGTCTCTGCTTAAAAGACTCAAGTAAATCTCAGGGTTTCAAAGTTCTGAGCCCTCCCATTTCTATTTAAGAAAGCACACAGGTGTGTGAGAGAGGAAGGTGGCCTGGGAGCACTGGAGAGGAAATGAAGTTCTCTCATACACAAGTTATTCTTTGGGCCCGTGTTAATCTCTCCAGCAGAATGCCTGGTCTGGCTGCTCCATGGATTGCTGACTGGTTAGACAGGACCAATCTCATCCCTGATCTTTCTGTCGGCATCTGCTCCTGCTAAAGGCTACAGCTGTTCTCTTGGCTGGGGCAGTGTTCTCAGCGGGCACTGGTCACCCCTTGCTGAAATGGGCCCCACCCCAGCTCTCACTAGGAGTATGGTCTTCCCTAAGGTAGACTGGGACTTCCAGTTTGCCTCTCATCCAGGTATCCACACTTAAGCCATTGGCTATGGACTTTGTCCCCATCACAAGAAAAGACCCTTTAGATAAGCCTACCATTAGCACCTTTAGCTATCTTCCCCATCCATAGGAAACAATTGAACTTCTGGATTCTTCCCATACTACATGGAATCTAACAGAGATTCAAGGAACCTCTCTCCAACAGATCCTCTCTCCGTCCAACCACGCTGAGCCATCAAGGTGACTTTGACAAGGCTGCGCACAGGTTGCTGAGGTTATCTCCCTCCAGACTGCATTGGGAACAAGGGCAGGAGTCCCTATATCCACCACCTCCCCTCAAGAGACTTCAGCTTAGAGACACACATCTCACAGATGGCTTTTCAACCCTTAGTCCAGGAGGGTGAAAAAGATCAGTTTTTCCCTTTTGTCTTTCCTCTTCACCAAGACCTTCCATATTTAAAATTGTATGCTCAAAAAAGCAAAACAAAACAACTCTTTGATCAGATTCATTGGCTTGCCTCTTCATATATTAAAGGAGGAGATAAAGGAATTTACAAAATCCTTTTCTTTATCAACCAGGTCTCACTTTCAAGTCGGTTATCTTGAATGCTTGAAAATTCTGCTTTGGTAATAATTGATGATTAATTCTTCCTTTTTCTCTGTACTCCTGCAGTTATAACCATAATTTAATCCCCTCCCTAGTCTCAGGGTCATGTAAACCAAAATGTAAGTTATAAGCATACTGGTTTTTTAAATTATTACCCTAGATCAGCATTCTCAATGCATGATGCCCAGATTAGCAGCATTATTAGAAATACAGATTCTTGGACATTACCCTAGACCAAATGAATCTGAAATTCCAGGGATGGGGCTCCAAAATCTGTATTTTTAACAAGCTCCTTGGGGATTCTGATGCATGTTAAAGCTTGAGAACCATTGCCTTATGTGTATTTATATAAAAGATCCTCCTTCAAAATGATCATGGTGTGTATAATGTGTTTCTCACAAGCTTTGCCAACTTAAGGAAGTCACCGTACCATTTAGAAGGGTCACTCTCAGCAGCCCCAGAGCTGAATAACATTTCTGATTTAATGCTTCATTCTCTCAGAGAAGTAATGATGTGGGAATTCGGGAGGAATACAAGGGATAGTCTTCTTTGGACATGAGGAGCACAAATGTGAAGCATCTACAGAATGCAACAAATGCTAAAATAGCTCTGAATCTCTATTTGGGGCTCCAGGTCCCTGGCTTAACATCAACTGATGTGAGAAAAAGGAGCCCCTATTTAAAGGCACGTCTAGCCTTTGCCTTTCAAGGTTTTGCTAGCTTATTTGTGGCAGTCTTGAGACCTTCTGCACACTTTCTTTTTACATTTCTTCCCTCCCTCAAGAATTCTATCTGCTCTTGAACCTTAAATATTAGGATGGAGGATACTTAACTTTCTGGCCAAAAATTCCCAGGCTGCAAACACACGTGCTATACCCAGTTGCCTAAGACATGTAACACCAAACAGACTGCATGTCAGGACCTCTGACTATGTAATTTAGAAAACACTGAAGAAAAAAGGATTAATATACATATGTAGTAATAATATCTTATTGAAGGCTTACTCTATTTTAGCCTTATGATTAGTCTATGGGTATACCAAGCTAGATTGTAAGCAATAGAAACTAAATCCAGCTAACTTATGAAGACAACTGAAATAGAAAGATTCTGAGTAATTCAATGACATGAAGGGAAGGCTGGAGAAGAAACATCTGTTCATCTGGGAAGAAATGAGAACAAGGGCAACCCTAGGGATCCGACTAGCAGGAACAGATGGATGTGCCTTTTGGGAATCACTACCAACATGAGCCAGAAATAAGATGTGTTCTTACACCTTTTTGTGGTCCTCTCAGGAAACAAAGTCCCAGAGAGACTCTGACTAGCTTGAACAACGTGTCTATCCTTTGGCTAGAGAAAGGCAAGGCACCTTGAACAATAGTCTCACTAAGGGGGAAGAGTAAATCCCAAAAAAGAAATCAAGCTGCTACCTCAAAAATAATTTCATAGAAATGGATGTTGGGTGGCCAAGACATGTCCATCACATTAATACCAATGATACCAAACAGCAAGTGTTAGCTGAGAAACATAAGCCTCGAGAAGCTGTGACTGTCCCAAATTCCACAAAGTAAACCCAAGCTTCTCACTAACACATCACTCCTCTTCCCTTTCACCCCACTCATCTGATGTAACTCTAACTTCCATGCTGAAATAGTGAACTCCACACTGAAAAAAACAGTAGCTATGAGCACTAACTCTTAAAAGCCCAAAGACTATAGTGGCAAAAAAGTAACCCCACTAGCATACTTCTTCTCCCCATATTCCTCACTTTTGCTCTGTTGTACTCGAAGTGAAGTACGTGGGGCCCCAGAAAATGCATTGGGCTTTAAGTAAATTGTCTCAGCTTTACCATGGACTAGCTATGAGACCTTGGACAGGTTATTTAACATCTCCAAGCCTGTTTTTTCATTTGTAAAATAAACAGGTTGGATTGAATTTCTAAAATCCCATCTTTAATAGCAAACTAAAATTAAAATAAGATCTATTTATTTCTAAGGCCATTGTTTTTCTCTAAGTCAATAAACTCCCAGACAGGTGGTGGTGTATCTTCTTGTTCATTGTAACTTTTCCAGCACATGTGAAATGATCCCCCAAAGCTTGTCTCATACCATTATTTTCAGAAGATGCAATTAAACAAGGAGATCTTGCTCTTGACTAAAATTACAGAAAGGAAGGTACTTCCTTCTACTTCCTAGTGCCTGGATTGACCTGGTCTCTTCCACCACCTCAGATACATAAAAGGGTCCTTCTAGATACAATATTTAAACAAAATCTATGTGTGTGTTTATAAATGTAAAATGGAAATGTTTTAATAACACAAGAAATAGCCTTATACTAATCCGTGATTTTTTAATTCACCAAATGATGTCACAGAGAAGTATAAATTTTTAAACTATAAATACATCTACCTTTCATCACACTGTGCTAATCGAGCCCTTTATGTGAAACAATACTATTAATTCCTATTAAAGCTTCCTTGAATAAAAAGCTATTGTGTGGACACAGAAATCCACTTTTTCTAAATCTCATTTCTTTTTATCTTTGACACCACCATTCTGCTCTCTCTTTGTGCGAAAGAGTAAATCCTTTCAGAGCCAACAGGCTCAAATACCATAGCGAGTGAGATTACCAATACTGACATCCCAGCTGAATAAATGGTAAGGAGCATTTCTTCTCACCTTTCACCTTGAAATAATCACAGAACTGGAAGTACAGGCTACCGGGTAACAAATGACAGAAAAATCATCCCTCTCACTTCAGCCTTGGAAATTGACTTCAATAATGGCTGATAATGTTACTCTTAAAAATAAATTTTAGCAGGAATAATACCAAATTTAAAAAGAAAAACTTAATAGACAATAGAACCTCCTTATTTTTACACTCATTCTCAAGGTCTGGAATCTTCTCCACTCTTTCGTATTCACCAAAAATATTTCTCCTTACTTAACATTTTTAAAGCATTGGCTCCAAATTTCTTTATCTTATTATTGATAAATTACTTAAGTCACAGATGAACTCCTTCATGGCTAAAACCTCCCATCTCAAAACCCCCCACATGGTAGTAAGTGTGTGACACACAGAAGGTCTTTTAAATACTCATTATAATAATTTAAAATTCCTTTATAAGTACAAGAAAGTATGTAGGCATAACCCAATGTCCTTCTGGCAAAAAAAAAAAAAAAAAAAAAAAAACCTAAATTGAGTCAATCTGATCATTATCTTCTCCCTTTTTTCCTCTACACCTCATCCTCGTATTTCTGTCATTAACCACCTTGGTATCGCCAGATGATAAAACTTGTCACATTCACCTCCTCTCTCACTCCCTGTATCAACTGATCACTAAATCTCATCATCTCATAGTATCTACCTCAGAAATGTCTCTCAAATGCACCCTCTTATATCCAGCTCACTTCCACTGCCTTAACACAGACCTTCTTCACCTTCTGTGGGAACTACCACGATAGTTGTTACTCTTTATTCTCCCTGATCCTGTTTCTTCCGAGTTCACTCTGCGCTTGGCACTGACATCTGCCACCTGCTACCTTCCTGAAACAAAGAGGTAGTGATATCAGCCAACAGCAGAACAATGCAGCCAAGATGGGAGGAAGCAGAAGAAGAAACACTCCAACCTCTCTTTCCTCTTATCCTCTGACCTCCTACTGTTATCTCCAATTGGCAGAATCCAAATGGAAGCCAGAGCAGATCCTGGGTGATATAGATGCTAAGGTGCATAACAGGGCAGAGCTGGGTGAAGAATAAATTTAGGGGGGCAGATGGCGGCATATTGGGCATAACCTGCACATCCCTACCCTTTCTTCATCTTCCAGATGCCCACTCAATCTATAAGATCCAGTTCAAAAGTTACCTTCCCAAGGAGAGTTAACTCTATTTTTTTTCATATATACATATATATATGTATATATATATATATATATATATACATATATATATATATGTAATTTATAGTATTTCATTGCAATCTGTATGTTTACTTATCTTTTCTCCCAAAATTCTTAGGCTCTCAAAGGCTGGAACACTATTCTATGTTTCATTTAATTCACAGTCCTTGGCATATTATTGACCTTCATATTATGGTCCTTGTGCATGCGTGTATATGTAATTTAAACGAATGGAGTGAGATGCAAACAGGGCTTCCCCAATATTTTCTATGTAAAGAAATAACAACCAAAATCAAGTGCCATGCATCCAACTCCACAGACCTTTCCTGAGATGAGACTGCAGTTCCCTGTGTCCACACTGCTTCAAGGAAGTGCATTGGGGATACCACATATACCACATATCTCAAGAAAGAGCTCTTTAATGAATTACTTAATGGATCAGACAACTTTACGCCCATCAAACATACAAACTGCCTCTGTTAGTGCATTTGGGCTCCTATAACAAAATATCATAAACTGGGTGGCTTATAAACAACAGACATTTATTTCTCATAGTACTGGAGATTAAAAGCCCAAGATTATGGGGCCACCAGATTTAGTGGTTGCTGAGAGCTCACTTTCTGATTTATAAACAGTTGTCTTTTCTTCACTGTATCCTCATATAGAGGAAGGGCTAGGAAGCTCTTTGGAGCCAGGGCCTCTTCCATAAGGGCTCTAATCCCACTTATGAGGGCTCTACCCTCATGACCTTATCACCTCCCAAAAGCCCCATCTCCAAATACCATCACATTGGGTATTAGGTTTCAATGTAAGAATTTTGAGGAGACTCAAATATTCAGTCTATGACACTCTTCTAAAACCACCTGGAATGACCAGGCCTCAAAGTTATGGTATCTCTGGATGCCCTTTGCACACACTAACACTTACCTCTTTCACTTTGGGGCATTAAGATACACGTGGCAGATGCTGCATACGTCACATCCACATGGGATTTAGTAATTCCATCTGACTTGAAATTGGGGCATTACTGCATTTGTGCACATAAACTTGACATGTAATTTTCTCTCTAGAAAGTACTCTCACAATCTCTCCTATCCTTTTGTCTATATTTCTTAATGAGGCTGTATAATTTACACGGAAAATGAAGTTATAGTATACCCATAAGATGGAATAATACACAGCGATTAAAATGTCCATAGTGATAACGACATGAGAAGACACTTATGAAACAATTTTAAAAAGGAAAAAAATGAAGCTGCAAAATTGAGTTAAGGGGCTCCTGGGTGGCTCAATCGGTTAAGCATCTGCCTTTGACTCAGGTCATGATCCCAGGGTCCTGGGATCGAGCCCTGAGTTGGACTCTCTGCTCAGCAAAGACTCTGCTTCCCCCTCTCCCTCTGCCTCACCCTACTACTCATGTTCTCGCCTGCTCTGCTCTCTCTCTCAAATAAATAAATAATCTTAAAAAATAAAACAAATAAAACAATTAAAACATACTTCAAGAGGCAAATGCAACAAATTATTTGTTAACAGTGGTTATCTCTGGTATGGGATTGAGTATATGACTTTTATTCTTACCTATAGTTCCTTGTATTTGTTGTGCTTCTCTAAAAGACCCATTTGCAGAAGAAAAAAGATGGCGGAGGAGTAGGTGACCTTTCTTCAGCTGGTCCCCTGAATCGAGCTAGATATTTACCAGATAATCCTGAACACCCATGAAATCAGCCTGACAGGCAGGAAGATACATCTGGATCTCTACAAATGAACATCTCCAGCGCTGAGTATTGAGGTAGGAAGCGGGGAGCCGTGAATCCATGCACAGATATCGGAAGATAAACAGAAGGGGGAGGGAGCCGCCGGGCTTGGGCATAGGGAAGCTGTAGCCTCCTGCACTGAGGAGCAGGCGGACTCGCGGACCCGTAGCCACCAAGAAAACAGGCTGACACCAGGAGCTCTCGGGCGACCAGACTGAAAACCGGAGCTCCAGAGCGCTCACTGGAACCGGACTAAAACCGGAAGCTCGGAGCGCTCGTGTAACCAGACTGAAAACCGGCGCTCTGGAGTGCACGCGCACGAACCACACTGAAACAGGGAGCTCGGGAGCATGCGAAGGAACAGGGGCGGCTGGTAGTGTTAGAAGCACAAAGGACAGAGACATGCTGGCCCTGGAAGTGAGCACTGGGAGAGTGGCTGTGGGGGGCACAACCCGGGTCACTGCAGGGTTTTTAGCAGCACCGACAGAAACAGAGTTAAAGTGGCCAGGAGAGCTCAGTGGAGAGCAGACTGCGATCTCTCTGTTCTGAGACAGAGACTAGGATACAGCCACTGCTGCTCTGACTCTCAGAAGAGTTACAGAAAACTGCCAACGAAAGCTGCCAGAGAACAAAAGCCCGGAAATACCGGTTCACATTGTGCCCATCCCGAACCCCCCTCACAGGAGACAGGGCGACTTTACCAAAACAGAGAACAAAAGCCCAGAAATACCGGTTCACATTGTGCCCATCCCGAACCCCCCTCACAGGAGACAGGGCGACTTTACCAAAACAGGGTTGCCTGAGTATCAGCGTGGCAGGCCCCTCCTCCCAGGAGGCAGGCTGAAAAATCAAGAAGCCCACATTCCTAAGGTCCCTATAAAACAAGTGCACATTGCTTGGGTCCTGGTCAATAATTTGGGCTCTGTGCATCCCTGCAACCTCTCCTCATCAGATTGACAAAGAGGAAAATCCCCAGCAAAGAAAGGAGACAGAGACTGTGGCCTCTGCCACAGAACTGATGGATATGGATATAACCAAATTGTCAGAAATGGAGTTCAGAGTAACAATGGTCCAGATCATGTGTAGGCTTGAAAAAAATATTAACGAAAATATTAACGAGAATATAGAATCTCTAAGGGCGGAAATGAGAGCGAATCTGGTAGAAATTAAAAATGCTATGAATCAAATGCAGTCTAAACTAGACGCTCTGACAGGGTAAATGAGGCAGAAAAACGAATTAGTGAATTGGAAGATGGGATGATAGAAAAGAAGGAAAAAATGGGAATTGGCTCCAAAAAATCCAACCTCAAGAATGTAGATTACGGGAGATTACTTACTCAATAAAAAGTTTCAATGTCAGAATCATCGGCATCCGCGAGGGAGTGGAGAAAGAGAGAGGTGCAGAAGAGATATTTGAACAAATTGTAGCAGAGAACTTCCCTAATCTGGCAGAGGAAACAAGCATTCGTGTCCAAAAGGCAGAGAGGACCCTTCCCAAGATCAATGAGAGCAGATCTACACCACATCACATAATAGAACAATTCGCAAATATTAGATCCAAGGATACAATCTTAAAAGCAGTCAGGGGGAAGAGAATCCTCACCTACAGAGGGAGGAACATCAGAATAATGTCAGACCTGTCTACAGAAACCTGGCAGGCAGAAAAAGCTGGCAACACATATTCAGAGCACTAAGTGACAAGAACATGCAGCCAAGGACCCTTTATCAAGCAAGGCTGTCATTCAGAATTGATGGAGAGACAAGGACCTTCCAGGACTGCAGAAACTGAAAGAATATGTGACCACCAAGCCAGCCTTACAAGAAATATTAAGGGGGGGTTCTATAAAAGTAAAAAGACCCCAAGAGTGATACAGACCAGAAATTTACAATCTTTTTTTTTTTAAATATTTTATTTATTTATTTGACAGAGAGACAGCCAGCGAGAGAGGGAACACAGGCAGGGGGAGTGGGAGAGGAAGAAGCATGCCCCCAGTGGAGGAGCCTGATGTGGGGCTCGATCCATGAACGCTGGGATCACGCCCTGAACCGAAGGCAGACGCTTAACGACCGAGCCAACCAGGCGCCCCCAGAAATTTACAATCTGTACAAACAAACGCTTCACAAGCAACATGACATCATTAAAATCATATCTCTCAATAATCACTCTCAATGAGAATGCCCTAAATGCTCCCATAAAACACCACAGGGTTGCAGACTGGATAAAAAGACGTGACCCATCCATATGCTGTCTACAAGAGACTCATTTTGAACCTAAAGATACATCCAGACTGAAAGTGAAGGGATGGAAAACCATTATTCATGACAATGAACCTCAAAAGAAAGCTGAGGTAGCAATTCTCATATCAGACAGATTAGATTTTAAACTAAAGACTGTAGTTAGAGATACAGAAGGACACTATATTATTCTTAAAGGATGTATCCAACAAGTGGATATGACAATTATAAATATCTATGCCCCCAACAGGGGAATGCCTAGATACACAAGCTGACTCTTAACCAGAACAAAGAGACATATAGATGATAATAATATATTAATAGTAGGGGACCTCAACACTCTGCTATAAGCAATACAGAGATCACCTAACTGGAAAATCAACAAAGAAACAAGAGCTTTGAATGACATACTGGACCAGATGGACCTCATAGATATATACAGAACACGACACCCCAGAACAACAGAATACTCAACTCTTTTCGAATGCACATGGAACTTTCTCCAGAATAGACCATATACTGGGTCACAAAACAGGTCTCAACTGATACCAAAAGACTGAGATTATTCCCTGCATATTCTCAGACCACCATGCTTTGAAACCGAAACTCAATCACAAAGAAAAATTTGGAAGAAACTCAAACACTTGGAAACTAAGAACCATCCTGCTTAAGAATATATACTGTATGGTGACTAACATAACATAGTAAAAAATTATTACAAAAAAAAAGAATGATTGGGTAAAACCAGGGAATTAAAGATGAGCTTAAGCAATTTATGGAAACCAATGAGAACGAAAACACATTGGTCCAAAACCTATGGGACACTGCAAAGACAGTCCTAAGGGGAAAATACATAGCCATCCAAGCCTCACTCAAAGGAACAGAAAAATCTAAAATGCAGTTTTTATATTCTTACCTCAAGAAACTGGAGCTGGCACAGAAGAACAGACATTAGTAACCCACTCACGAGAAGGCAGTTGATCAAGATTAGAGCAGAGATCAATGAATTAGAAACCAGGAGCACAGTGGAGCAGATCAACAGACCTAGAAGCTGGTTCTTTGAAAGAATAAATAAGATGGATAAGCCACTGGCCAGACTTATTCAAAAGAATAGAGAAAGGACCCAAATTAATAAAATTATGAATGAAAGGGGAGAGACCATGACCAACACCAAGGAAATAGGAGGAATCATTAGAAACTATTATCAACAACTATATGCCAATAAATTAAACAATCTGGAAGAAACGGATGACTTCCTGGAAACCTATAAACTACCAAGTCTGAAACAGGAAGAAATTGATTATTTAAACAGACTGATTAATTATGAAAAGATTGAAGCAGTGATCAAAAACCTACCCAAAAACAAGAGTCCAGGGCCTGACGGATTCCCCAGGGAATTCTACCAAACATTCAAAAAGAAATAATACCTATTCTTCTGAAGCTGTTTCAGAAAATAGAAACAGAATGAAAACTACCAAACTCATTCTATGAGGCCAATATTACCTTGATTCCAAAAGCAGGCAAAGACCCCATCAAAAAGGAGAATTACAGACCAATATTCCTGATGAATATGGATGCCAAAATTCTCAACAAGATCCTAGCTAATAGGACCCAACAGTACATTAAAAGGATTATCCATCACAACCAAGTGGGATTCATCCCTGGGATGCAATGGTGATTCAACATTCACAAATCGATCACTGTGATAGATCACAACAAGAAAAGACTCAAGAACTATATGACGCAGAAAAAGCATTTGACAAACTACAGCATCCTTTCCTCATTAAAACACTTCAGAGTGTAGGGATAGAGGGTACATTCCTCAATTTCATAAAAACCATCTATGAAAAGCCTACAGCGATATCATTCTCAATGGGGAAAAGCTGAAAGCCTATCCCTTAAGATTAGGGACACAACAAGGATGTCCACTCTCGCCATGATTTTTCAACGTAGTACTAGAAGTCCTTGCAACAGCAATCAGACAACAAAAAGAAGAAAAGGTATTAAAATCAGCAAAGAAGAAGTTAAACTGTCTCTCTTCGCAGATGACATGATACTCTATGTGGAAAACCCAAAATACTCCACCCCCAAACTACTAGAACTTATAGAACAATTCACTAATGTGGCAGGATACAAAATCAATGCTCAGAAATCAGTTGCATATCTATACACAAAGAATGAGACTGAAGAAAGAGAAATTAGGGAATCCATTCCATTTACAATAGCACCAAAAATCATACAATATCTCAGAATTAACTTAACCAGAGAGGTAAAGGATCTATATTCGAGAAACTACAGATCACTCTTGAAAGACATTGAAGAAGACACAAAAAGATGGAAAAACATTCCATACTCATGGATCGGAAGAATAAACATAGTTAAAATGTCTATGCTACCCAGAGCAATCTACACTTTCAATGCTATCCCGATCAAAATACTAATGACATTTTTCAAAGAACTGGAACAAACAGCCCTTAAATTTGTGTGGAACCAGAAAAGGCCCCGAATTGCCAAGGAATTGTTGAAAAGGAAAAACAAAGCTGGGGCATCACGTTGCCAGATTTCAAGCTATACTACAAAGCTGTGATCACAAAGACAGCATGGTACTGGCACAAAAACAGACACATAGACCAATCGAACAGAATAGAGACACCAGAAATGGACCCTCGGCTCTATGGTCAACTAATCTTTGACAAAGCAGGAAAATATATCCAGTGGAAAAAAGACAGTCTCTTCAATAAATGGTCCTGGGAAAAATGGACAGCTACATGTAAAAGAATGAAACTTGACCACTGTCTCACACCATACACAAAGATAAACTCCAAATGGATGAAAGACCTCGATGTGAGACAGGAATCCATCAAAATCATAGAGGAGAACATAGGCTGTAACCTCTTTGACATTGGCTACAGCAACTTCTTTCATAACACATCTCCAAAGGCAAGAGAAACAAAAGGAAAAATGAACTTGTGGGATTTCATCAAGATAAAAATCTTTTGCACAGCCAAGGAAACAGTGAAAAAAACTAAGAGGCAGCCCACAGACTGGGAGAAGATATTTGCAAATGACACTGCAGATAAAAGACTCATATCCAAGATCTATAAAGAACTGCTCAAACTCAATACACAAGGAACAAATAATCAAACCAAAAAATGGGCAGAAGATATGAACAGACACTTCTCCAATGAAGACATACAAATGGCTAACAGACACATGAAAAAATGTTCAAAAGCATTAGCTATCAGGGAAATTCAAATCAAAACCACATTGAGATACCACCTTATGCCAGTTAGAATGGCAAAAATGGACAAGGCAAGAAACAACAAATGTTGGAGAGGATGTGGAGAAATGGGAACCCTCTTACACTTTTGGTGGGAATGCAAGTTGGTACAGCCACTTTGGAAAACAGTGTGGTGGACCCTCAAAAAGTTTAAAAATAGAGCTAACCTATGACCCAGCAATTGCACTACTGGGTATTTACCCCAAAGATACAGACATAGTGAAGAGAAGGGCCATAAGCCCTCCAGTATTCATAGCAGCATTGTCCACAATAGCTAAAGAGTGGAAGGAGCCAAGATGCCCTTCAATAGTTAAATAAAGATGTGGTCCATATATACAATGGAATATTACTCAGCCATCAGAAAGAATGACTACCCAACATTTGCAGCAACATGGATGGGACTGGAGGAGATTATGCTAAGTAAAATAAGTCAAGCAGAGAAAGACAATTATCATATGGTTTCACTCATATACAGAACATGAGAAATAGGGAGATTGGTAGGAGAAGGAAGGGAAGAATGAAGGGGGGTAAACAGAAGGGGTAATGAACCACGAGACACTATGGACTCTAGGAAACAAACTTGAGGGCTTCAGAGGGGAGGGTGGTGGGAGATTGGGATTGGCAGGTGATGGGTATTAAGGAGGGCACATATTGCGTGGAGCGCTGGGTGTTATACGCAAACAATGAATCATGAAACACTACAACGAAAACTAAGAATGCACTGTATGGTGACTAACATAACATAATAAAAAATTTTAAAAAATAATAATAATAAAAAAATAAAACAGAAAAAGATCCATTTGTATATTTTTAAAATCAAACTATTTACTAAATAATAAATAAGCATGCCTCTGTATTATTGATGAGGCATCAGTCAAATGGAGCACTGTGAAGCCTAGTATAATTTTCATATTCTCACAGAGAGATAGTATGGGATAGCCTCTTAGGATCAGGTTATATCTCAAATAAAATGGTTTTGTTCTTAATTCAAGACTAAAAATGGGAAGTACATTTTTAAAGCTGAAAGTATTTTGGTGAGGTCTTAATATTGTTCGTCAATTCACTGTTCCTCAAGCTTGGTACCAAAGCAAAGTTTTGTTCTCACACAAGCTTATCTTCCTAATAGTCACACACCTCTTTTTTTTTTTTTTGGATGGTACAACCCCTCTCCCTATCTACCCAAACTCAAAACCTTGGAGATTTTCAGTTCTGTTTTCTTTCATTCATTCAACCAGCATTACTTAACACCTTCTGGGTGCCACCCAGGTGGATGCTAATAACACAAACATGAAAAGACACCTCTGCTTTTGAGAGCTTTTAGTTTGGTGAAGGCAGAGATGAACCAATTTCAGTACAAATATGATCGTGAAGGCAGGTACGAAGCTCAAAGTTAAAGTTCTATTTCCACTTGAAGAGTCAGGGAAGACTTCATAGAGTATTGTGCTGAGTTGGCACCAGGAAGATCAGTAGTTTCTTGTCAGATAGACAATAGAGGAAGACCATTCCAGCAGGGAAGGAGCTCACTTAAAGGCAACAGAGGCATTAAGTGGAATGTTCTCTGGAATGACAAGGTATTCAGTGTACCTGGAGTGTAAAGTGAGCGCAGGGAGATGAGGCCACACTGTTAGCCAAGAGACAGATCATGAAGATCCTCTTACATCCTCCCAGGAGTTCAGACACTATCTAATAGGTGATAGGGAGGTAATGAAAGCATTTTGACTGCGGAAGTGACATAACAGTTTGTAATTTAGAAGAATTGCTCAGTTGTTAACTGTCTGCCTTCAGCTCAGGGCGTGATCCCAGAGTCCTGGGATCGAACCCCACATCAGGCTCCTTTGCTGGGAGCCTGCTTCTTCCTCTCCCACTCCCCCTGCCTGTGTTCCCTCTCTCGCTGGCTGTCTCTCTCTCTGTCACATAAATAAATAAAATCTTTAAAAAAAAAGAAGAAGAAGAAGAAGGATCACTATAGAGGTCACTATCACATAAGATTATTGAGCACTTGAAATAGGGTTAGTCCAAATTGAAATGTCTTGTAAGTATAAAATATGTACCATATTTCAATATGAAATAATGGGATATAAAATACCCCATTAAGATTTTACACTGGGGGTGCCTGGGTGACTCATTCAGTTAAGCTTCTGCCTTCGGCTCAGGTCATGATCTCAGGGTCCTGGGATCGAGCCCCACATCAGGCTCCCTGCTCAGCGTGAAGCCTGCTTCTCCCTCTCCCACTGCCCCTCCCCCTGTTCGTGTTCTCTCTCTCTCTCAAATAAATAAATAAAATCTTAAAAAAATGATTTTACATTGATTACACATTAAAATAATAACAATAAAATTTTGGATGTATTTGATTAAATAAAATATTTTTTTTGTTTTTTGTTTTTTAAAAGTTTTATTTAAATTCTAAATTCTAGTTAGTTAACACACAGTATAATATTAGTTTCAGGTGTAGAGTATAGTGATTCCGCAGTTCCATACAACAGCAGTGCTCATCACAAGTACACTTCTTAATCCCCATCCCCTATTTAACCCATACCTCACCCAACTCCCTTCTGGTAACCATCAGTTTGTTCTATATAGTTAGGAGTCTGTTTTTTGGTTTGCCTCTCTTTCTCTTTTTTTTTGTTTTCCTTTGCTCATTTGTTTTGCTTCTTAAATTCCATATATGAGCGAAATCATATGGTATTTTTCTTTCTCTGGTATTTATAGTAGCATTATTTACAATTGCCAAATTATGGAAACAGCTGAAGTGTACATTGATTGATGAATGGATAAAGAAGATGTGGTATATGTATACATATATATATATATAGAATGGAATATTATTCAGCCATGAAAAAGAATGAAATCTTGCCATTTGCAATGACATGGATGGAGCTGGAGAGTATTATGCTAAGCAAAATAAGTCAGCCCACTTGATTTTTTATTTTTTTTTTATTTTTTTTTAATGATTTTTTATTATATTATGTTAGTCACCATACAGTACATCCCTGGTTTCCGATGTAAGGCTCGATGATTCATTAGTTGTGTATAACACCCAGTGCACCATGCAATATGTGCCCTCCTTACTACCCATCACTGGTCTATCCCATTCCCCCACCTCCCTCCCCTCTGAGGCCCTCAGTTTGTTTCTCATAGTCCATAGTCTCTCATGTTTCAGAATTGCTTTAAAGTCAGGGAGAAAATGGTTTGGAGCTATGGTTAGACTAAGATCAGATAAAACAGCCAGGAAGTTATCACAGCAGGCCAAGAGATGAATACCTGATCTAGAAAGAGGGTGGTGGGAATGGAGAAGCAGGAGAAGCAGGAAATGAATGTGGGAGTCATTTAACAAAAAGGATCAACTGTTCTAAATAATATAGTAGATGTGGGTCAGGAAAAAGTCTAGAATGACTCAGGTATTCTGGCTGCCCAAGTAAATGGATGGGGAATTAACCAAAACACATCCTGTGAGAGATAAAGCCAAGATTCAACTTTTGAATACTGACAGTATCTGATGCGTCACCTACAGTAAATCATATAACCTTTTTGTGCCCTCTTTTAATCATGGTACAATAGAGCTGATAATAGTCCCTATGTCATAAGGTTGTTGAGAGGATTAAATGAATTATGATATTTAATTAAGCCGTAACAATTCCTGAGACATAGAAAACACCCAAAATAGGTTTATTCTTGCTATTGTTGTGTTGTTAATATTCTATGCTCTTCTTTCACATCTTCTATGCCTACCATTTTTCAAGTCCTTTAGAGTCTATCTAAACATTATCTCTTGCATCTGTCCCCACCTTTCTATTTGTACTCTCACCACCCTAATTCAGACTGTCATCACCCAATCACCTGAATACATGTAATAGTCATCAGTTGGTCATCTCCCTCACATTATATCTCCCTTCACTATGATCCATCCCACACCTGTGTGTCAATCATGCTTTCCAAAGCACATCTATGATCATGCTATTTCTCGATCAGAAAAACTTTAATGCCCTCTAATAGACTGCAGGAGCTCCTGCCAAATGCTTGCCTTTGTTTCTGGACTTTCTGCCTCCTTTCCTGTCTTAGTGATCTAGCAAAGAGGGAAGGAAAGCCGGTCATCATTCCTTTGTTCTCATCAATAGGCCTGAAGTATACAGTCACCTACAAATTCTCTTCTGGGCCTTACCTTCTCCCTTTGATTCTTTAGAGCTAGAAGTACTTCAGAGGCCTGAGAAAACTCAAGAATCATTCAAAACACCTTGATATCTCACTCCCTAAAACCTCAGAGGGAAAAAAAAAAAGGCATCCCAACACTTGCCATCGTCATAATTCTAGGATGATTTAACTTCTGCTATCAAATGTCCTGTATTTAGGTCTTTTCTTCTCACAGTTGTTTCTGATTTATGCTGTCCTCTTTTTGGTTGCGGCAACACTTCATACACTCTTGAAACCTTCTATGCCCTTTACTGTTTACTGAATTTTTCACTAAGGAGATTCATTAGTATGACAGTGTGTGACCTCTCCATCCCACTCCTGATGTATTTTTCTTCCTTCTGTTAATTTGATGTGTTTAACATCCTGATCTGTTGTCATCAAGTTGTATGGAGGTGAGAACCCTTTTAATGCATCTAACTGGAGGGTAAAAGATATCCTGCCCTATCTGAGAGAATATCTTCCACAATCCTTCCAAAATATTCATCCAGGACCAATAAAGAAGTCTATTAGTAAATGAATCTTCAAGAACTGAAATGCATCATGAATTTACCAAAAGTTTCCACCTAGGCCACTTCAAGTACTGATAAGTGATCTCAATTCCAGGAGAGAGTAGGGAAGGGCAGCAAGTATGCCAAGTATAGTACACTAGTGAGCCACTGTTACTGATGGGGGTATATGCTGGTACCAGAACATAGGCTTAGACTTATTTCACCAAACCAAGAATTTTCTTTAGCTCATCTTTTATTCTTAACTTGGCAATGCAAATAAAATTCACCAACCAACAATCAAACAATATCGTTTGAACATCACTAAAATGACCACAACAGTTTATAATATTAACCTGTCAAGAGGACATTCCAAAGTGTTCACAACATTCTAACTTCCCCTTGAGATCTCTAGACAAAGATGACAGAATAACTTTCCACTTCCAAAATTCCACAACGAGAATACAAAGGAGAAAAAAGAGCAAAGCAATTAAACAACGGAATCAAAGAAGGGACAAGAAATTCTGAGAAACTGCTTAAAGACACAGAGGATCTGAGGTCAGAATAACAGAAAAAAGGGAGCTGAGAAATTTGTTCCTGTCTCCAGAGAATAAATTAAAAGACAAAGAAGTTAAAAAAATTAAGAGACTAAATGTAGATTTAAAGATACAATATCTATCTAATTGAAAGTGCAGTAGAATAAGATAGAGTAGATGGTAGATAATCAAGGAAATAAAAAGGAGAATTTCTTTGAACTGAAGAAAGCTTTGATTCTGCATATCAAAAAAGGACCCAATAAATATAAGGCATAAAAAAGGGGGGAAGGAAGGGACACATCATGCAATTTCTAAACTTTAAAGATAATGAGAAAAATCCACAAGCTTCCAGAGAGAAAAAAAATATTCTGCAAAAGAATAAAAATCAGATTGGCATCAGACTTTTCATCTTCAAAAATTTAGAAAACAATGAGATAATGAAGCATTGTCTACTAAGTTCTAAGAGGAAAGGATTTTGTATCTGTAATTCATTCATCTATATATTAACGAGGCAGGGGGGGAAAAGAGATATTATTCATGTAAAAATTTCAAGAATATCAATAAATTCTCTTTCCACAAAAGCTTTTCTTGGTGATGTAGTCGTCATCAAACGATGCAATTACTGAGAAAGGATTCAGTAGTGTGTCATGGTTAAGAGTATAGATTCTGGAGCCAGATCGCCTGAATTTTGAATCCTGGATACTCATTTACCAGCTATGTGACTTTGGACAAGTACTTAACCTCTTTGCACTTCAGTTTCTTCATCTGAAAAAGAGGATGATTTATAATATCTACATCATAAGGTTGTGAAAATTAAGTTGGTTAATACATAAATATTTTGTATAGTGCCTCGTACATAGTAAACATTAGGTAAGTTTTTGCTGTTTCTTAAAAATGGCAGGGGAGTAAAATGCTAAATTAAAAATAAATAACAGGACCTCTAGTTTCAGTTCCAACATGTAAATAGCTTACAAGTAGTCACTCCTATTCTTACAATAAGGAAAAAGAAGCACAAACTAAAAATCAATCATATTTCTTGGATCCATCAGAAAATTCAGGTCACAGGGCAAACCACCACTCTGAAATCATAGCCAATCACAGTTCACAATAGTTTACAATATCAGCATGATACTCAATCACAGATGTGATCAGGTTGCTTTGCAACAGAAGCCACTAGAGCATAAATGTAGTACCACTTAACTGATAATTTTATAAATTATTGGAGGCCAAACGTGGACTAGCTCACTACTGCAAAACTGCTGGGAGTCCAAACTTAGGGAGGCCCCTACACTTTCATGAATTTACCCCCAAGGTTCCTGCCAGGTTCTCAAGGTGAAGATCTAAGAAAAATTCTCTTGTATTTGTGGCAAGGGGTGTG
This sequence comes from Ursus arctos, assembly GCF_023065955.2. NCBI lineage: Eukaryota > Metazoa > Chordata > Mammalia > Carnivora > Ursidae > Ursus > Ursus arctos. The sequence goes on along the minus strand of NW_026623056.1, from coordinate 13,917,779 downwards.
GAAATGTAAATGCTATGAAAGAACCAAGAGTATTCTCCATAAAAAGGTCTACTCTCCAAGAAAAAACATTTTACCAGAGCCTCATCTGACCTGTAGAAAGGGCAATTACCCAACTCCTGCCCCCTCTAACCTCCTTGTCTCACCTAAAGGGGGAGAAAAAAAGGCTAAGAAACATTTGTAAAGGTCACAACACAAGGAAAACAGCCCATTAAAAACTGAGATTTCACTATAAGATCATAAAATGTTCCTCTCTCTCATATCTTAGCACCACATCAATAGGGCTTCAATAGACTATGGACTCTGAGAAACAAACTGAGGGCCTCAGAGGGGAGGGGGGTGGGGAAATGGGATAGACCGGTGATGGGTAGTAAGGAGGGCACGTATGGCATGGTGCACTGGGTGTTATACACAACTAATGAATCATCGAACTTTACATCAGAAACCAGGGATGTACTGTATGGTGACTAACATAATATAATAAAAAAAACATTAAAATTAAAAAAAGAATAATTTCTTCTCAAATAAAATATCTCATACTGAAAAAAAAATAATAGTGACTTGGAGTAGAAGGAGCTGCAAGGTACAGATTCCACTTAAGAAAACGCTCTTAGGGAAACCCAGACACAACAGGGGAAACAACAACAAGGACACTAAGGGAAACTGAGACCTCTGGCACCTACAGCTATAGGCAACATTAAAGACAACTTAAATCCTAGCCAGATTAACATAAAAACTCACACTAAAGGCCTATTTACCTCAGTTCCTATTAGCCAATACATAATAATCCAGTTTTCTTTTTTAATTTTTTAAAAATATTTATTTTATTTATTTATTATAGAGAGAGAGAACACGAGCATGTGGGTGGGGGAGAGGCAGAGGGAGAGGATCTCAACCAGACTCCATACAGAGTGCAGAGCCAATGTGGGTCTTGATCTCACAAACCTGAGATCATGACCTGAGCCAAAATCCAGTCAGACACTTAACCAACTGAACCACCCAGGCACCCCACAGTGTCCAGTTTTCAACAAAAAATGACAAGGCATGATAAAAAGGAAGTAAAAAAAAAAAACTGTCTAAAGAGACAAAGCAAACATCAAAACCAGACTTGATATTACATAGATTTTAGAACTGTCACATGGGGAACTTTATATCTATGATTACTATGTAAAGACCTCTAATGGAAAAAGTAGACAAAATCCAAGAACATATGGCTAATATAAGCAGAGAGATGAAAACAAAGAAAGAATCGAAGAAAATGCTAGAAATAAAAAAGACACTGATAAACCTTAAACACTTGTTGCTATGTGAAAGAAGCCAGCCTAAAAAGTCTGCATGTTGTATGATTCCACTTATATTACAATCTTAAAAAGGCAAAATTATAGAAATAGTAAAAAGATCAGTGGTTGCCAGAGGCTTGGGGGAGTGGAAAAGTTGGATAGATGATTTTTAGCACAGGCAATTTTGAGGGTAGAGAAAGTATGCTGTATCACATAGTAATAGTAAATACATAACATTAATGCATTTGTCCTAACCCATAGAACTTTACAAAGCAAAAAGTGAACTTTAATTTATTTTAATTTTAAAATTACTTAGGAGATCAAGGGATTCTACAAAGGAATGCAGACTGTGACAAAAGGACCTAAATGTATTATAAATGTATGGAAAAAACCTCACTGAAAGGGTCAGAGTTAAAAGGTGCTGACCTAAGTAACTTCGGAAATGAATGGAATTTATAAGACTAAAGGCAAAAGAAGTATACATAAGCATTGTACTCAAGTTAATAAAATTGTTCCCCATGGGGAAATGAATTAACAACCCTGATACCCTTTTACATATATATTTGAATTTAACAATTAAATAAATGGATAACAGATGGTAGGGGCCAGTTTTCTCATGGTTAGAGTGGGAATTTATGGCTAAGCAAGAGGAGTAGGCAAGTATGATCCAGGTGGTAATATATTAGAACTGGAGACATCAGTAAGAATTTATCTTCAGCTTAATATGAATACAGATGACTACATATAGAAATATTTACAGATGTGTGGGCCACCTGGGTGGCTCAGTCAGTTAAGCATCTGCCTTGGCTCAGGTCATGATCCTGCGGTCCTGGCATTGAGTCCTGCATCAGGCTCCCTGCTCGGCAGGGAGTCCGCTTCTCCCTCTATCCCACCCCCCTGCTTGTGCTCGCTCTCTCTCTCACGTTCTCTCTCTCTCTGAAATAAATAAATAAAATATTTTTAAAAAATAATATTTGAGAAATATTTACAGATATGTGCCTATACTGGGTGAAAATATACATATATATGTCCTTGCTCTGTCAGTGGAGAGAACCTAAGAAACAATGACACTCTAGCAGCATGAGCACACCTAGCACCCAGATCTTGTTTCTAATACCATTCTTCAGTAAAAGGATCCAGGGCTTCTTGGAGAAATGGCTGATTCTAGGTGGCTCAGTTGGTTAAGCATCTGCCTTTGGCTCAGGTCATGATCCCAGGGTCCTGGAATCAAGTCCCACATCGGGCTCCCTGCTCAGTGGGGAGCCTGCTTCTCCCTCTTCCTCTGCCCCTCCCCCCGCTCATGTGCTCTCTCTTTCTCTCTCTTTCTCTCTTAAATAAATAAATAAAATCTTAAAAGAAAAGAAAAGAAAACATACAAGGTGAGCCTAGAGCATTTTATGTGCCAGAAAGCTAGAAAGTGCTCAGGAAAAAAACGAAACACCTTAAACTGATGGGGGTATATGTCAAAGGGACAAAAGAGCTAACTAAAAGAGCTTCCCATGGCCAAAAATGGAATAATTTTAGCAAAAAAAGAAATAAAGCAGTATTGAATCATAACCCAAAGTATAAAATAAATAGTCTGAGTCCATACTGATATAAATAAATTATTGAATAAGTAAACAAACAGGGGAGATAAGACAAATCTCTTGTGCTAGAGATTTTCAATAATTTATGTAGATACTCCAACCCTCAAGGAAAGGGAGCATAACTCTCCATTCCTTAAGTGTGGCCTGTCCATAGTGACTTCCTTTCCAACAGCTCAGTACGGAAACTGGGAAACAAAGAATAACCTCACAGTGAAAAAAATCTGACAAACACCATCCCAACCAGGTGACTGAGGGCAACATCAACAGTGATAAATCATGTTATAGTATGTATTCTTGATGTGATGTGATGTGATGTGATGTGATGTGATGTGATGATGTGATGATGTGATGATGTGATGTGATGTGGTGTGATGTGATGAAAATGGCACTTTCCTCTGTGGCTTCTCCCCCAAAACACCATAATCCCAGTCTAATTATGAGAAAAACATCACACATATCCAATACAGGCCATCCTATAAAATATCTGAACGGTATTCCTCAATACTGCCAAAGTCATTTTCTAAGTTAAACAGTTAAGTTAAAAAGAGGCCAGGTCCTTATCTCTGGAACTTGTAAATGTTACCTTATTTGCAAAAGGAGTCTGCAGATGTGATTAGATTAATGATTTTGAAATGAAGAGATTACCTTGGATTAGCTGAGTTGGCCTTAAATGCCATCACAAGTATCCTTAAAGATGGAAGCAAAGGGAAATCTAATAGAGACACACACAGAAGGCCATGGGAAGATGGAGGCAAAGACTGGAGTGATGCAGCCACAGGCCCAGGAATGCCAGGGTAGTCACCAGACACTGGGAAAGGCAAACTACAGGTTTTCCCCTAGAGCCTAGAGAGAGGGTGGTCCTGCTAGATTTTGGACATCTAACCTCCAGAACTGTGAAAGAACACATTTCCATTGTTGTAAGCCATCAAGTTTGTGGTAATTTGTTACAGCAGGCCCAAGAAATTAATAGAGTCATAAAAAAGAAGTCTGAGAAACTGTCATAGCCAAGAGAAGTCTAGGGAGACATGACAACAAGATGTAATGTGATATTCTGGATGGGATCCTGGAATGGAAAAAGTATATTAAAAGAAAATCTGAATAAACTTTGGGCTTTATTAAATAATACTAAATCAATATTGGTTCATTAATTGTAACAAATGTATTATAGTAATGTAAGATGTTAATAATAGGGAAAAACGAGTCTAAGGTATATAAAAACTCTCTGTATTATCTTTTAAATTTTTTCTGTAATAATTAAACTGTCCCCAAAAAATAAAGTGTATTTAAAATGAAAACACTGATAAATAATACTTTAGAAACAAAATCTAGATGATTACAATATATCTTGGTTATAAAGAGGGAAAGATAGAGATGGTGTGGGACTACAATACACTTAACTATTAATTTTTTTACATAGAAAAATGTTTCCTGGGGAGCCTGGGTGGCTCAGTTATTAAGTGTCTGCCTTCAGCTCAGGGAGTGATCCCAGAGTCATGGGATTGAGCCCCACATCAGGCTCCTCTGCTGGGGGCCTGCCTCTTCCTCTCCCACTCCCCCTGCCTGTGTTCCCTCTGTCGCTGGCTGCCTCTCTCTTTCTGTCAAATAAATAAATAAAATCTTTCAAAAAAAAATGAGGGGATGGGCGAAACAGGTGAAGGCGATTAAGAAATACAGACTTCCAAGTATAAAATAAATCATGAGAATGTGAAAGTATAGCATAGGGAATATAATCAATAATACCCTAATAACTTCGTATGGTGACAGATGGTAACTAGACTTATCATGGTTATCATTTTGTAATGTATATAAATATCAAGTCACTGAAACAAATATAATATTGTATGTCAACTATACTTCAATTTTAAAAAAGAACAAAACCAGAAATTTTTCTTCAAGCCACTAAAGGGAAGAAAGAACAGAGAAAATAATGTAACCTGGGGGCGGGAATCATAAGAAAAAAATATATATACAGCATGATAAAATAAGGTTGTGAGAATAAGACCAAATATAACAATAAAAGTAAAGTTAAAGATTTAATTTCTAGCTATATGCTACTTATAATTAATGGAGAAATGTTAAAGCATAGATAAACATATGCCAGGCAAATCACAACAAAAGAAAGTGATGTGGCATTATTAGTATCAAAAAAAAATAGAATTCAAGTCAAAAAGCATGAAATGGAACAAGGAGGGATTTCTAGTGATATAAGCTGTAATTCCCCCAAGAAGATAACTATAGTCATGAACCATCATGACTAAACAGCATACCATCAAAATATAATGCAAAAACTATTAGAAAAAATGTGGATTGTATTCACAAAGTCACAATTTAAATAGAAAACCTTAACTCATCTCTCTCAGAAAAGGACAGGATAAGTAGACAAAAAATAAAGTTTTCAGAGAATTTGAATAACACTATCACTGCAATGATTTTATTAATGTATAGAGAATGAATAGCAAACCTGTATACAGAGACTATCTTTCCTTTCAAACAACTCTGGAAATACTACCAAAAACATAGTCATGTGTAAAGTCACGAAACAACTCTCAGTGAATTCCTCAAAGTTTAAATTTACAGGTCACATTACTCAGTCACAATTCAGTACTAAAAGTTTACAACAAAGTATCTTAAAAGCCACCAAAATTAATCTACTTACAAATAAACAATTATGAGAATACTATATATTAAAACCTCTGGGTTGTAATCACAGAAGTATTTAGGAGGAAATGCATAAACTTAAATACATTTATTAGAAAAAAACTGAAAATTCATGTAACTTAAAGTTACATTAAAAAATAAAGTGGTCATGGTACAGGAATTAAAAATAGGTCAGTGGAAGGGAGAGAGCCCAGAAACAAAAGTGGCATATATGTGAACATAATATAATAAATGTGGTATTTCAAATCTTCGAGGAAATGACAGGTCAATCATTAAATAATATTAGCACAATTATATGGGAGAACTTTCTAAAGAACACTGTTATGATTTTCCTGACTTGTACAAAGGAAAAGTTGTCCTTTGGCCACTACTTGGATCCTAAAGCTTCATTGGGAGAAATCCTTCCTGAAGAGAGATTAACTATGATGTTCAGAGCCCCATTCAGAAAGAATCCCCTGGCCCATCAGCCTCAGGGAAACCCCACCAGCTCTGGAGAGTAACATTTTTTAAGCTACCATTTATCAAACAATTAGAAAGTGTCAGGTACTGTGCTAAGATGCTTCCATCAGCTCTAGTCCTCATAATAACACTGCAAAATAAGCACAATTAATTCCATTTTAAGATGAGGCATTTTAAGATGAAGCTCAGAGACATTAAATAACAGTCAAGATCACAGAAGCAGGGGTGCCTCGGTGTATCTGACTTCAACTCAGGTCATGATCTCGGGATCCTGGGATCAGGCCCCATATGGGGCTCCCCACTCTGCGGGGAGTCTGCTTGTCCCTCTCCCTCTCCTTCTGCCTGCCCCTCCCCCTGCTCATGAGCTCATGCTCTCTCTCTCGCTCTCACTCTCTCCCTCAGATGCATAAAATCTTTAAAGAAGAAATATAAATGTAAAAAAAAAAAAGCACAGAAGCAATAAATAGCCAAATTGGAATTCAAACCTAGCACAGCCTGACTTCAAAGCACATGCTTTGTACTGCACTTAATCCATCCTTATCTGTTCACTGATTTGCATTTTTAGTTTTTATGGGTTGAAATGAGTCTCTCAGAAGGATGCCGGAGTCCAAAGCCCCTCTCATGAACGTGATCTTACTGGGAAACAGAGTCTTTGCAGATGAGCAAATTAAGATGAGGCTATTAGAGTGGGCCCTAATCCAATATGACTATGTCCTTATAAAAAGGAGAAACTTGGGCACAGAGACAGAGAGAAGAGAATGTGAAGAAAGACATGGGCAATGTCATGTACAAGCCAAGGAATGCCAGAGAGAGGCTACCAGGAACTAGGAGAAAAATGGAACAGATTTACGCTCACAGGCTTAGAAGAAACCAACCCTGCCAACACCTTACCTTGGACTTCTGGCCTCCAAGACTGTGAGACAAAGTATTTCTGTTGTATAAACTACCTGGTGTGTGGAAATTTGTTACTGCAGCCCCAGGAAACGAATCCGGGACTCATTCTCCTGCCGCAGCTCTCTCACTCACTTCAACTTTAAGAACTCCCCTTCTCCACAAACTGAGGATTGATGGAGGGAGGTGAGTGGAGGATGGGCTAAATGGGTAATGGTATTAAGGAGGGCACTTGTGTTGAGCACAGGGTGCTGTATGTAAGTGATGAATCACTAAATTCTACGCCTGAAAACAAAATTACACTATATGTTAACTAACTAGAATTTAAATAAAAATCTGAAGAAAAAAAAAAAAAGAACACAGAATGGGAATTCTCCACTCTTTTTTCCCCCCTGTTCTCCATTATTAATATGCCTGATATTCTCTCAATATCTCATGGACTGCCTATATTTCTTGTAATACAATTCTGTATCCTTCAAAGACTTGTTTCCTATTTGAGTTTGTGCTTTTCCAAACATAGTATAATTCCAAGTTGTAACCTCATAATGCCGTTCCTTTCTCTCTCAAAGATACCACTTGCTTTACAATACCTAAAACAGGAAACTCACTGTACATGGTAAGTGTGCAGCTATTTGTCTGACATTCATGCACTTTTGATATATATAACTGCTGTGACCCATTAGTAAAGCAATTTAGCTACATGTATCAATTTAGCTATATGTATTCAGAGGTTTTTACTACTTAACTTATTCCCATTTTGAGGAATTTATGTCAGGTAAATAAATTAACAGGAAGAAAAGGTCATATGCACTGTAACATAATCTAAGAGTAAATATTTGGAAATAAATCTAAAATATTCAAGTAGAAGAATAATAAAATAAATCAAGGTACCTAAATCTGTGAAATATCATGGATTTATAAAAAAAGATATTTAGGAAGAATATATGAAGCATGGGAAAATATTTTCTACACCAAATGAAAAATAGTAAATACAATTGGAGACATGAGTATAACTGTGAGACACATATAAATGCTCAGGCACTAGAAGAAAATATGCTAAATAAAAATACACATGACTTGTATGTTTTTGTTTTTATGATTTTAAAAAGATAGAGGAAAAAATCTGCCTAATTAATTTCTTGTGTCCTTCGGAACAACTGGATCATGGCCTCTGTACCACAGTGCACTTTACATTTTTGTTTTTGTGTGGGGGGGGTTGTTGTTTTATTTTATTTTATTTTATTTTATTTTATTTTATTTTATTTTATTTTATTTTATTTTATTTTATTTTGATGTAAAGTTCGATGATTCACTAGTTGCATATAACACCCAGTGCACCATGCAATACGTGCCCTCCTTACTACCCATCACCAGCCTATCCCATTCCCCCACCCCGCTCCCCTCCGAGGCCCTCAGTTTGTTTCTCATAGTCCATAGTCTCTCATGTTTCATTCCCCCTTCTGATTACCCCCTCTTTCTTTATCCCTTTCTTCCCCTACCGATCTTCCTAGTTCTTATGTTCCATAGATGAGAGAAATCATATGATAATTGTCTTTCTCTGCTTGACTTATTTCACTTAGCATTATCTCCTCCAGTGCCGTCCATGTTGCAGCAAATGTTGAGAAATCATTCTTTTTGATAGCTGAGTAATATTCCATTGTATATATGGACCACAACTTCTTAATCCAGTCATCTGTTAAAGGGCATCTCGGTTCCTTCCGCGATTTGGCTATTGTGGACAATGCTGCTATGAACATTGGGGTGCATGTGGCCCTTCTCTTCACTACGTCTGTATCTTGGGGCACTTTACATTTTTGTAATTGATATCTTGCGGTAGTAATCCTTGAGGATGAACCTGACTACAGTCAGCTCAAAAGTACTGAAATTGGGATATTCAGCCTCTTTTCTCATTGGTGACTGAGAGCATGCTGCTTATTTCTGAGCTAAAACAATACAAAAAACATGAATCTAAAATGAAAAACTAGTCAAACTTGGCAAATAGATGCCACAGTGGCAAATCAAGGGCAGCCTCACTATAAGCAGCGTCAAAGTGCTTGTCTCCATGCGATCTCTCCAGGCTACCTGAACACACACATACTGAAGGCCCCTCTGAGGGGGTGTGTGCAGGACACGGACAGTGGCCATCACCTATCTTGCAGACCTCCAGAGGGTACCTCTGGATTCAAAAGGTTGGGTTCACTGTGCTGCATTTGACTCTCTCGTCAACTCTGTCCTCACAATAATTCATGCATCTAAAATTATTCTTGTCATCACCACAGAGGCAGTTCAGGCTCTTGTTATTTCAGTATTGGAACATTCTAATAGTCTCTAATGCCCATACACCTGTTCACCTGCTCAGGCTTCATGCCATCACCACCCTATATATATAAATATATGCGTTCGTATGTGTATGAGTGTGTGTGTGTTTATATAATTTACATATACATTTATGTATTTATATTTATACATACATACACATATATTTAATTAGTGAGAATTCTTTGAATGACCACTGGTTACTGTGCTAGCTACTGGAAATGCACTTTTGAATAGACTCTGTATGGGCTGAATGTATGCCTCCAAAACTCGTATTCTGAAGCCCTAATTCCCAATGTGATATCTTTGAGGAGACGGGGACTTTGGGAGATAATTAGTTTTAGATGAGGTAATGAGAGTGGTGCTCTCATGAAGAGATGGGTGCCCTTACAAGAAGAGGAGGCATAAGAGCTCTCTCCATGCATGCACACCAAGAAAAGGTCATCTGAGGACAAAGCAAGAAGGTGGACATTTACAACCCAAGAAGAAAGTCTTCAGCAGACACCCATCCACCCACACCTTGATCTTGGACTCCTCAGCTTTTAGAACTGTGAGAAATAAATGCCTGTTGCTGAAGCCACTCAATATATGGTGTTCTTATTTTAGCAGCCCAAGCTGACCAAAACAGACTCTACCTCATAGAGCTCATGATCTATGGAAAAATGTTAATAACCAAGCAAAATAAATAAATGAAGTTTCAACTCTGATAAAAGCTACAAGATCAAGCCCATGGTACTTTAGAAGAGGAATTGTTAGGAAGGCAAAAAAGACTTGCCTGAAGAAATGGGGACCCAGTGGAAATTCAAAAAAAGAGTAGGAGTTAGAGGAGTTAGAGCTGAAAACACCTGGGAAGGTAGTGGGACCACAATGTAGAAGGCCTTGTAGGCCATGTTAAGGATTAAGTCTTACGTAAGAATAAGAATTTATTTAAGCATTTTTAGTTTAGAAGAACATGATCTCATTTGCATATAGAAAAAACTCTCTTTGGTTGCTGAGGAGAAATTATTCTGGAAAAAAAATCAGAGTAGTTTTGCAAAAAGACCAGTTCAGAAGTGACTGCAGTAGTCCTCGGTGGGTTGTTTGTAGCACAGATGAAGTGAGTTTATATGAAGAATATTAAGAAGATGAAATCAATAGAAATTGGTGAAATAAATAAGTTGGTAAATATAGAAATCAATTGAATTTGGTGACATGTTGTATATGGTGGATAAGAAGACAGGTTAAGTCTGACTCTTGAATTTCTGATTTACGTAAGAACATGGATAGTGGTATCATTCAATGAAATAGAGAAAACTTAAGAGGACCAGATCTGGGTTAGAAATTGTGACATCAGGGGCGCCTGGGTGGCTCAGTCGTTAAGCATCTGCCTTCAGCTCAGGGCATGATCCCTGCATTCTGGGATTGACCCCCACATCAGGCTCCTCTGCTGGGAGCCTGCTTCTTCCTCTCCCACTCCTCCTGCTTGTGTTCCCTCTCTTGCTGGCTGTCTCTCTCTGTGTCAAATAAATAAATAAAATCTTTAAAAAAAAAAGAAATTGTGACATCAGTGAGGAACATAGTGACTTTGAGGTACCTTTGAATCAACTAAGTGAAGATGTTAAGATACCTGAATACGTGACTCTGTAGCCCAAAGGAGAGGTCTAGGCTGGAGAGAGAAACTCATGAGTCACTGAAGCTACTTCTCTTACCTCATTCATTCAATTCAGACATTATTGAATGTCTGCAGTGTGCCAGGTACTGTATTAAAGACAGTAGACAGCAAAAAGTAAGACACTAGCTCCTTCTTCCAAGAGCAATGCCTCCCTATATCCTACAGAGTAAAGTCCAAATATTTTATATTGGTAACATTCAGCTTACTTCACAGTCTGTCCCCAACTCATACTGCCCCTTTTATGGGTAAACTCTCAAGTTCCCAAATTTTCCAAGCCAGTCAAACTGGTCTACCTGCTCTCCTCCCAGCTAGAATGATGAGTTCCTGCCTCTACAACACTTTGCCCATAAAATACTCTTTCCTTCTTCTACTTTCCAGTACAGGATGCCTTCTTTTCTTCCCTATACCTATGCAAAATCCTTGAGGAGGTGGGTCAGTTTCAGTTCTTCTTCTTCACTAGATCCTTCCAAGAGATGAGTGTGAAGATGACTTAATTTCCATCACTATAAAATTCACAAATGTATTTTCAATGAGAAGCTCTCCCAATAATTTAATTTGAACATATTTGGCAAATACAACATTCCTTAGCAGCTAGCTATACAAAAGGGTAGTAGATACTGTTACAAATGTTAAGCCAAATGGGAAATGGGAACTAGAGTTTCCTCCTAAGTTAAATTTATCCCTTTGTCTTTCTTATTCTCTATCTAGAGAGTCGCCATTTTTATTAAAAGTTCTCAGAATTAAAAATTTTTATTTCACCTCCCCAGCTCTTCCATCTATTTTGGTGGGAGTGGGGGTGGTCTAGAAAATTATAGTGTTAAAACAGTTTGCTTTCATTTTTCAAAAAGTGGTGCCACCATTTATAACACAATGTCTCATAACTCTTATTTTAAGAGTTTCCAGATTTTGTAATAAAAAAATTTGTGTGTTACTTTATCAATGTGCTTTTTATGATTCTGATTAACTATAATTCAAATGGAAAATAAAAAGCAATATATACTCAATCTTGTTATAAATTATATAACATAGATTACAAACCCCAAATTGGTTGACAAAAAGCCATGAAGTATAAAGCCTGAGGAATCTAGAAATGTGTGGCCAAGGGCATCTCCACAGTAAATAAAGTAAATAAAACACAACAGTTAAATACAAACTGTACATCCACAATTATAGGAGGGAATTCTACAACAGGATGACAAGCTAATATCATGGCTTTGCACTTGGAAAAAGTCTTCACACAGCAGTATTTTTCAATGGTATTTTGCCAACTTAACACAGAGGGGAATCATTTCACTCCTAAAATTTATGTACCAATTAAACAAAACATAACAATTTAATAATACAGTCACACTGAGTAGCAGGGGGACCTTGAGCTTGCCTCATCCCTCAAACCACAGCTAGATCAGCACAAAATCATTCTGAACAACTAGGAAATGGATCTGAGAAATAAGAAAACAATCTGCACAACTGGAGGAAGAGAACATCACAGATGCAAGGTTCAGAGAAGTGAATTCGGGGAGAGAAAAACAGAGGTGCCAGGAAGAGGAGGGAAGTCAGGGAGAGAAGCAGAGTGAAGTCAGGGAGAGAGAGAGCAGAAGAGAGAGCAGAGTGAAGGAGTCATACAATATGTTGGGATGAGAGGAACCCCTGGGTGTCATTGGGAGAAATGGCTCCCCTCCTGGAATACATTTAGAAGAGGGTATTTTGCCTCTCCAAGGACAAAGGGCTGCTAGGAGCCACTGAACACCATTCAGCAGCAGGAGACAGAGGCATTTTTTTTCTTTTTTTTTTTCCTTTGGTATAAGGCTTTTAGATTTTTGTTGATTTGTTGGTTTTTCCATTTCTCATTTTTTGGATCAGGTATCTTTTTTTTTTCTTTTTTCCTTCTTTCTTATACTTTGGAATTAGGCTTATAGTTATTTGTTTGATTGTTTTCTTTTTTATTCCTTTTCCTTTTCTGTTTTCTTGGTCAGGCTTTATTTATTTATTTATTTATTTATTTATTTATTTAAATCAGGCTTTTCTTAACAAACAAATCAAAGCACACCTAGTTAAGGTCTGGGGGAGTAAGATGGCAGAGGAGTAGGGGTCCCGTTTTTCAGTCGGTCCCCTGAGTCGAGTTGGATAGGTACCAGACCAGCCTGAACATCCATGGAATCAGCCTGACATGCAGGAAGACGCATCTGGATCTCTACAAAGGAACATCTCCAGTGCTGAGTATTGAGATACGAAGCGGGGAGCCGTGAAACTGCACACAGATATTGGAAGATAAATGGAAGGGGGAGGGAGCCGCCGCGTTCCGGCGCTGGGAAGCGGTAGCCACCTGCACGGGGGAGCAGGCGGACTCACACACCGGCACCCACGAGAGAGCAGACTGAGACCATGAGCCGGGGAAGGTGCGCCACCAGACTGAAAACTGGAGCTCCGGTGTGCTCACTGGAACCAGACTGAGACCGGGAGCTCTGGGAGCATGGTGGCGGCTGGCAGCTGGCGGCTGGCAGTGTTAGAAACACAAAGGACAGAGACGTGCCAGCCCTGGAAGTGAGGGCTGGGATGCTGGGTGTGGGGCGCACATCCCGGGACGCTGCAGGGTTGAGCAGCACCAACAGAAACAGAGTTAAAGTGGCCAGAACATCAGTGGAGAACAGGCTGCGATCCCTCTGTTCTGAGACAGAGGCTGAGATTCGGCCACTGCTGCTCTACTCTCAGAAGAGGCACAGCAAACCGCCAGGAAAAGCCACCACAGAACAAAAGCCTGGAAATACCAGCTCACAGTGTGCCCATCCCCATCCCCCTCGCAGGGGACATGGACACTCTACCCAAACAGGGTTGCCTGAGTATCAGTGCAACAGGCCCCTCCCCCAGAAGGCAGGCTGAAAAATCAAGAAGCCCACATCCCTAAGATCCCTATAAAACAAGGGTGCATGGCCTGGGTCCCGGTCAATAATTTGGGCTCAGGACAACCCTGCAACCTCTCCTCATGAGAATGACGAGAAGGAGAAATCCCCCCCCAGCAAAGAAAAGACAATGAGTCTGTGGCCTCTGCCACAGAACTAATGGATATGGAGATAACCAAATTATGAGAAACGGAATTCAGAGCAACAATGGTCAAGATGATGTGTAGACTTGAAAAAAGTATTAACGAAAATGTTAATGAGAATATACAATCTCTAAGGGCGGAAATGAGAGCAAATCTGGCAGAAATTAAAAATTCTATGACCCAAATGCAGTCAAAACTAGAGGCTCTGACAGCCAGGGTGAATGAGGCAGAAGAATGCATCAGCGAATTGGAGGATGGGTTAGTAGAAGAAAAAGCTAAAATAGAATCTGGACTCAAAAAAATCCATGCTCAGGAATGTAGGTTACGGGAGATTACTGACTCAATGAAACGTTCCAATGTCAGAATCATTGGCATCCTCGAGGGGGTGGAGAAAAACAGAGGTCTAAAAGAGATATTTGAAAGATTGTAGCTGAAAACTTCCCTAATCTAGCAAGGGAAACAAACATTCGTGTCCAACAGGCAGAGAGGACCCCTCCCAAGCTCAACCATGACAAACCTATGCCACATCACGTCATAGTTCATTTCGTAAATATTAGATCCAAGGGTACAGTATTGAAAGTGGCCAGGGCAAAGAAATTTCTCACATACCAAGCTAAAGGTATCAGAATTACGTCAGACCTGTCTACACAGACCTGGAATGAGAGAAAGGGTTGGGGGACCATTTTTAAAGCTCTTTCAGAGAAAAACATGCAGCCAAGGATCCTTTATCTAGCAAGGCTGTCATTCAGAATTGATGGAGAAATAAAGACCTTCCAGAATCGCCAGTCATTGACCAATTTCGTAACCACAAAATCAGCCCTACAGGAGATATTAAGGGGGGGTTCTATAAAAGTAAAAAGGCCCCAAGAGTGATACAGAACAGAAAGTCACAATCTATAGAAACAAAGACTTTACTGGCAACATGGCATCATTAAAATCATATCTCTCAATAACCAGTCTCAATGTAAATGGCCTAAATGACTCCATAAATGCCACAGGGTTGCAGATTGGATAAAAAGACATGACACATCCATTTGCTGTCTACAAGAGACTCATTTTGAACCTAAAGATACATTCAGACTGAAAGTAAAGGGATGGAAAACCATCTTTCACGCCAATGGACCTCAAAAGAAAGCTGGGGTAGCAATTCTCATATCAGACAGATTGGATTTTAAACTAAAGACTATAGTTAGAGACACAGAAGGGCAATATATTATTCTTAAAGGATGTATCCAACAAGTGGATATGACAATTATAAATATATATGCCCCCAACAGGGGAGCAGCAAGATACACAAACCAACTCTTAACCACAATAAAGAGACATATAGATAAAAATATGTTAATAGTAGGGGACCACAACACTCCTCTATCAGAAATAGACAGAACACCCATGCAAAAAATCGACAAAGAAACAAGGGCTTTGAATGCCATACTCGACAAGTTGGACCTCATAGATACATATACAACACTACACCCCAGAACCAAAGAATACTCATTCTATTCTAATGCCCATTGAACATTCTCAAGAATAGACCATGATCTGGGTCACAAAACAGGTCTCAACCGATACCAAAAGACTGAAATTATTCCCTGCATATTCTCAGACCACAATGCTTTGAAATTGGAACTCAACCACAAGGAAAAATTTGGAAGAAACTCAAACACTTGGAGACTAAGAACCATCCAGCTCAGGAATGATTCGATAAGCCAGGAAATCAAAAATCAATTTAAACAATTTATGGAGACCAACGAGAATGAAAACACAACAGTCCAAAACCTATGGGATACTGTAAAGGCAGTCCTAAGGGGGAAACACATAGCCATCCAAGCCTCACTCAAAAGAATAGAAAAATCTGAAATGCAGTTTTTATATTCTCACCTCAAGAAGCTGGAACAGCAACAGAGGGACAGGCCTAATCCACGCACGAGGAAGCAGTTGACCAAGATTAGAGCAAAAATCAATGAATTAGAAACCAGGAGTACAGCAGAGCAGATCAACAGAACTAGAAGCTGGTTGAGAGAATTAATAAAAATGACAGACCACTGGCAAGACTTATCCAAAAGAACAGAGAAAGGACCCAAATTAATAAAATTATGAATAAAAAAGGAGAAGTCACAACCAACACCAACGAAATTGGAAGGATTATTAGAAGCTTTTATCAACAGCTTTATGCCAATAAATTAAGCAATCTGGAAGAAATGGAGGACTTCCTGGAAACCTATAAACTACCAAGACGGAAACAGGAAGAAATTGATTTGTTAAACAGGACAATTAATTATGAAGAGTTTGAGTCGGTGATAAACAACCTTCCAAAAAACAAAACTCCAGGACTGGATGGTTTTCCTGGGGAATTCTACCAAACATTCAAAGAAGAAATACGTTCAAAGAAACCTATTCCCCTAAAGCTATTTCAAAAAATAGAAACAGAAGGAAAGCTACCAAACTCATTCTATGAGGCCAATATTCCCTTGATCCCCAAACCAAGCAAAGACCCCATCAAAAAGGAGAATTACAGACCGATTTCCCTAACAAATATGGACGCCAAAATCCTCAATAAGATCCTGGCTAATAGAATCCAACAGTACACTAAAAGGATTATCCATCATGACCAAGTGGGATTCATACCTGGGATGCAAGCGTGGTTCAACATTCGCAAATCAATTGGAGTCTTAGATTTTATCCAGAAAGAAAAATTCAGAAATCATATGATTCTCTCAATAGATGCAGAAAAAGCATTTGACAAAATACAGCATCCTTTCCTGATTAAAACCCTTCAGAGGGTAGGAATAGAGGGTACATTTCTCAATCTCATAAAAGACATCTATGAAAAGCCTACAGCAAATATCATTCTCAATGGGGAAAAGCTGGAAGCCTTTCCCTTAAGATCAGGAACACGACAAGGATGCCCACTCTCGCCATTATTATTCAACATAGTACTAGAAGTCCTTGCAACAGCAATCAGACAACGAAAAGGGATAAAAGGTATCCAAACCGGCAAAGAAGTCAAACTGTCTCTCTTCGCAGATGACATAATACTCTACATGGAAAACCCAAAAGAATCCACTCCCAAACTATTAGAAGTTATAGAGCAATTCAGTAATGTGGCAGGATACAAAATCAATGCTCAGAAATCAGTTGCATTTCTATACGTGAATGAGACTGAAGAAAGAGAAATTAGGGAATCCATCCCATTTACAATAGCACCAAGAACCATATGTTACCTTGGAATTAACTTAACCAGAGATGTAAAGGATCTATATTCTAGAAACTATAAATCACTCTTGAAAGACATTGAGGAAGACACAAAAAGATGGAAAAATATTCCATGCTCATGGATCGGAAGAATTAACATAGTTAAAATGTCCATGCTACCCAGAGCAATCTACACTTTCAATGCTATCCCGATCAAAATACAATGACATTTTTCAAGAACTGGAACAAATAGTCCTTAAATTTGTATGGAACCAGAAAAGGCCCCGAATCGCCAAGGAATTGTTGAAAAGGAAAAATAAAGTTGGGGGCATCACAATGCCAGATTTCGGGCTGTACTACAAAGCTATGATCACAAAGACAGCATGGTACTGGCACAAAAACAGACACATAGACCAATGGAACAGAATGGAGACTCCAGAAATGGACCCTCGGCTCTTTGAGCAACTAATCTTTGATAAAGCAGGAAAAAACATCCAGTGGAAAAAAGACAGTCTCTTCAATAAATGGTGCTGGGAAAATTGGACAGCTACATGCAAAAGAATGAAACTTGACCACTCTCTCACACCATACACAAAGATAAATTCCAAATGGATGAAAGACCTCGATGTGAGACAGGAATCCATCAAAATCCTAGAGGAGAACATAGGCAACAACCTCTACGACATCGGCCAAAGCAACCTTTTTCATGACACATCTCCAAAGGCAAGAGAAACAAAAGAAAAAATGAACTTGTGGGACTTCATCAAGATAAAAAGCTTCTGCAAGCCAAGGAAACAGTCAAAAAAACTAAGAGGCAGCCCACGGAATGGAGAAGATATTTGCAAATGATGCTACCGATAAAAGACTGGTATCCAAGATCTACAAAGAACTTCTCAAACTCCATACGCGAGAAACAAATAAACAAATCATAAAATGGGCAGAAGATATGAACAGACACTTTTCCAATGAAGACGTACAAATGGCTAACAGACAAATGAAAAAATATTCAAAATCATTAGCCATCAGGGAAATTCAAATCAAAACCACACTAAGATACCACCTTACGCCAGTTAGAATGGCAAAAATAGACAAGGCAAGAAACAACAATTGCTGGAGAGGATGTGGAGACAGGGGATCCCTCCTACATTGTTGGTGGGAATGTAAGCTGGTACAGCCACTCTGGAAAACAGTGTGGAGGTCCTTTAAAAAGTTCAGAATTGAGCTACCCTAGGACCCAGCCATTGCACTACTGGGTATTTACCCCAAAGATACAGACATGGTGAAGAGAAGGGCCATATGCACTGCAATGTTCATAGCAGCATTGTCCACAATAGCTAAATTGTGGAAGGAACCGAGATGCCCTTCAACAGATGACTGGATTAAGAAGTTGTGGTCCATATACACAATGGAATATTACTCAGCTATCAGAAAGAACGAATTCTCAACATTTGCTGCAACATGGACAGCACTGGAGGAGATAATGCTAAGTGAAATAAGTCAAGCAGAGAAAGACAATTGTCGTATGATTTCTCTCATCTATGGAACATAAGAACTAGGAAGATCGGTAGGAGAAGAAAGGGATAAAGAAGTGGGGGGTAATCAGAAGGGGGAATGAAGCATGAGAGACTATGGACTCTGAGAAACAAACTGAGGGCTTCAGAGGGGAGGGGGGTGGGGGAATGGGATAGACTGGTGATGGGTAGTAAGGAGGGCACGTATTGCATGGTGCACTGGGTGTTATACCCAACTAATGAATCATTGAACTTTACATCAGAAACCAGGGATGTACTGTATGGTGACTAACATAATAAAAAAACATTAAGAAAAAAAGCACACCTAGTTAAAGGTTCAAACACTCCCCGTCCCCCTCCCCCCCCCAGCCCACTGCAAGCAAGGAGGAAATCTGTAGAGTACTCACCTGTGGGAAAGAGCAGCCAAAACACAACAGTGCACAGAGCATACACTAGAAACACTTCCTGAAGCATCAGGTCCTGGACAGTGTACAACCCCTTCCTAATATAGTATTACTCTCAGGAGCAGGAAACATAACAAGCTTTCATAGTACACCAAAGACAGAAACTAGACATAATGAAAAGATGGAGGAATCTCCCCAAAAGACAGATCAAGAAGACAGCCACAGATTTACTCAAGACAAGTATACACAATATATCTGAATAAAAATTTAGAATGACAGTCATAAGAATACCAACTGGGCTTAAAAGAAACATAGAAGACACCAGAGAAACCCTGGCTACAGAGATAAAAAACCTAAAAACTAGTCTGGCCAAAATTAAAAATGCTACAACTGAGATGCAAAATGAACTAGATGTAATCACAAGGATGGAAAAAGCAGAGGATAAATAGGTGATATAGAAGATAAAATTATGGAAAACAATGAAGCTGAAAAGAAGAGAGAAAGGAAACTGTTAGATCAAGAATATAGACTTTGGGAACTCAGCAAGTCCACAAAAGCACAATAATATCCATATCACAGGAAGAAGAGAGGGGAAAGGGGGCAGAAGTTTTATTTGAACAAAGGGCTGAGAACTTCCCTTATCTGGGGAAGGAAATAGGCATTCAAGTACAAGAGGCACAGAGAACTCCCCTCAAAAATCAACACAAACAGGTCAACGCCAAGATATACCATAGTGAAACTCGCAAAATAAAAAGACAAAGAGAATCCTGAAAGCAGCGAGGGACAAAAGGTCCTTAACTTACAAGGGTAGACACATAAGGTTAGCAGCAGACCAGTCCACAGAAACATGGCAGGCCAGAAAAGAGCGGCATGATATATTCAACATGCTAAATGGGAAAAATATGCAGCCAAGAATACTTTATCCAGGAAGTATGTCATTCAGAATAGAAGGAGAGATAAAAAGTTTCCAAGACAAGCAAAACCTAAAGGAGTTCATGAACACTAGACCAGCTCTGCAAGAAATACTAAAGGGGACCCTTTGAGTGGGGGAAAAGAAACCAAAAGCAACAAAGACTAGAAAGGAACAGAGACAATATACAGGAACAGCAAATTTGTAGGTAACACAATGGCACTAAATTCATATATATCAATAATTACTCTGAATGTAAATGGACTAACTGCTCTAATCAAAAGACACAGGGCAGTAGCAGAATGGATTAAAAAAAAGACCCATCGATATGCTGCTTACAAGAAACTCATTTTAGACCCAAAGACACCTCCAGATTGAAAGTGAGAGGGTGGAGAACTATCTGACATGTTAATGGACATCAAAAGAAAACTGGAGTAGCCACACTTATATCAGACAAACTAGATTTTAACCAAAGACTAACTAGAGATGAAGAAGGGCACTATGTCATAATAAAGGGGTCTATCGAACAAAATCTAATAACTGCAAATATTTATGCCCCCAACTTGGGAGCAGCCAAATATATAAATCAATTAATAATACAATAATGGATAATAATACAATAATAATAGAGGACTTTAACACCCTCTCACAGCAATGGACAGATCATCTAAGCAGAAAATCAACAAGGAAACAATGGCATTGAATGACACACTGGACCGGATGGACTTAGCAGACATATTGAGAACATTTCATCCTACAGCAGCAAAGTATATATTCTTTTTGATTGCACATGGAACATTCTCCACAATAGATCACATCCTAGATCACAAATCAGGTCTCAACTGGTACCAAAAGATTTGGGTAATTCCCTGCATATTTTCAGACCACAATGCTATGAAACTCGAAGTCAACCACAAGAAAAAATTTGGAAAGAGCACAAATACATGGAGGTTAAAGAACATCCTATTAAAGAATGAATGGGTCAACCAGAAAATTTTAAAAGAAATTTAAAAAATACATTGAAGCAAATGAAAATGAAAACATGACAGTCCAAAACCTTTGGGACAGAGCAAAGGCAGTTATAAGAGCAAAGTATATAGTGATACAGGCCTATCTCAAGAGGCAAGAAAGTCTCAAATATACAACCTAATCTTACATCTAAAGGAGCTGGGAAAAGAACAGCAAATAAAGCCTAAAACCAGCAGAAGAAGGGAAATAATTAAGATTAGAGCAGAAATAAATGATACAGAAATTAAAAAAAAAACAGTAGAACAGATCAACTAGGAGCTGGTTCTTTGTCAGAATTAACAAAATTGATAAACCCCTAGCCAGACTTATCAAAAAGAAAAGAGAAAGGATGCAAATAAATGAAATCATGAATGAAAGAGGAGACACCACAACCAACACCACAGAAATACAATTATAGGAGAATATTATGAGCAATTATATGCCAACAAATTGGGCAATCTGGAAGAAATTGATAAATCCCTAGAAATATATAAACTACTAAAACTGGAATCTGAAGAAATAGAAAATTTGAACAGACATCCACAACCAGCAAAGAAACTGAATCAGTAATCTTCCAACAAAGAGTTCAGGGCTGGATGGCTTCCCAGGGGAATCCTACTAAACATTTAAAGAAGAATTAATACCTATTCTTCTGGAGCTCTTCCACAAAATAGAAATGGAAGGAAAACTTCCAAACTCATTCTGTGAAGCCAGCATTACCTTGATTCCAAAACCAGACAAAAACCCCACTAAAAAGGAGAATTACAGATCAATATCCCTGATGAACATGGATGCATAAACTCTCAACAAAATATTAGCTAACTGAATCCAATAGTACATCAAAATGATTATTCACCATGATCAAGTGGGATTTATTCCTAGGTTGTGGGGTGGTTCAATATTTGCAAATCAATCAACATGATACACTACATATTCATAAAAGAAAGGATAAGAATGATACGATCCTCTCAACAGACGCAGAAAAGCATTTGACAAAACACAGCATCCTTTCTTGATAAAAACCCTCAAGAAAGTAGGGATAGAAGGAACATACCTCAACATCATAAAGGCCATATATGAAAGACCCACAGCTAATATAATCCTCAATGGGGAAAAATAGAGAGCTTTTCCCCTAAGGTCAGGAACACAACAGGGATGTCCACTCTCACCGCTGTTGTCCAATATAGTAGTGTAAGTCCTAGCCTCAGCAACCAGACAACAAAAAGAAATAAAAGGCATCCAAATCGGTGAAGAAGAAGCCAAACTGTCTCTATTGACAGATGACATGATACTCTCTGTAAAAAACCCTGAAGACTCCACCAAAAAATTTCTAGAACTCATACATGAATTCAGCAAAGTCGCAGGATATAAAATCAACTCACAGAAATCTGTTGCATTCCTATAAACCAATAATGAAGGAGCAGAGAGAGAAATCAAAGAATTGATCCCATTTACAACTGCACCAAAAACCATAATATATCTAGGAATAAACCTAACCAAAGAGGTAAAAGATGTGTACACTGAAAATTATAGAACACTTATGAAAGAAGTTGAAGAAGACACAAAGAAATGGAAAAACATTCCATGCTCATGGATTGGAAGAACAAATATTGTCAAAATGTCTATACTACCCAAAGCAATCTACACATTCAATGCAATCCCTATCAAAATAACACTAGCATTTTTCACAGAGCTAGAACAAACAATTCTAAAATTTGTATGGAATCAGAAAAGACTCCGAAGAGCCAAAGTAATGCTGAAGAACAAAAGCAAAGCAGGAGGCATTACAATTCCAGACTTCACGCTGCATTACAAAGTCGTGATCATCAAGACAGTATGGTACTGGCACAAAAGCAGACACATAAATCAATGGAACAGAATAGAAAACCCAGAAATGGACCCACAACTCTATGGTCAACAAAGCAGGAAAGAGTATCCAAAGGAAAAAAGAATCTTTTCAGGTGTTGGGAAAAACCAAAGCGCCATGCAGAAGAATGAAACTGGACCACTTTCTTACACCATACACAAAAATAAATTCAAAATGGATGAAAGACCTAAATGTAAGGAAGGAAACCATCAAAATCCCAGAGGAGAAGGCAGGAAGCAACCTCTTTGGTCTCAGCTGCAGCAACTTCTTACTAGACACATTTCTGGAAGCAAAGGAAACAAAAGCAAAAATGAACTATTGGGACCTCAACAAGATAAAAATTTCTGCACAATGAGGGAAACAATGAAAAAAACTAAACTAAAAGGCAACCAATGGAAGTGAGAAGATATTTGTAAATGACATATCAGATAAAGGGTTAGTATCCAAAATCTATAAAGAACTTATCAAACTCAATACCCAAAGAACAAACAGTCTAGTTAAGAAATGGGCAGTGCACATGAATAGAAACTTTCCCAAAGAAGACACCCAGATGGCTAACAGACACATGAAAATATGCCCAACATCACTCATTATCTAAGAAATACAAATGAAAACCACAATAAAACACCACCTCACAACTGTCAGAATGGCTAAAATTAATAACTTAGGAAACAACAGGTGTTGGGAGGATGCAGAGAAAAGGGAAACCCTTTTGCATTTTTGGTGGGAATGCAAACTGGTGCAACCACTCTGGAAAACAGTATGGAGTTTCCTTAAAAAGTTAAAAATAGAACTACCCTATATTCCAGCAATTCCACTACTAGGCATTTATCCAAAGGATACAGAAATACTGATTCGAAGGAACATGTGCACCCTAATGTTTATAGGAACACTATCAACAATAGCCAAATTATGGAAAGAGCCCAGATGTCCACCAACTGATGGATGGATGGATAAAGAAGATGCGTGTGTGTATTTATATAGTAATATTCTGGTGTGTGTGTGTGTGTGTGTATGAGGGAAGACAGTATGGTACTGACACAAAACAGACACATAGAACAATGGAACAGTATGATATATATAGATATAGATATATGTATACACACACACAATGGAATATTACTTGGTAATCAAAAAGAATGAAATCTTGCCATTTGCAACAACATGAATGGAACTAAAGTGTTTTATGCTAAGTGAAATAAGTCAGAGGATGAAAAATATCATATGACTTCACTCATATGTGGAATTTAAGAAACAAAACAGATGAACATAGAGGAAGGGAATGAAAAATTAAATTAATTAAATTAAATTAAAATAAAATAGAATAAAAACAGGGAGGCAAACCATAAGAGACTCTTAAATATAGAGAACAAAATAAGGGTTGATGGAGGGAAGGTGGGTGAGGGGATGGGCTAAACGGGTGATGGGCATTAAAGAGGGCATGTGTTGGGATGAGCACTGGGTGTTGTATCTGAGTGATGAATCACTGGATTCTGCTCCTGAAACCACTGTTGCACTGTATGTTAACTAACTTGAATTAAATTTAAAAAAAATACTAATACAGCCACACCACAATGTATAGGAAAGGAAGAAAAGGAAACATATTTCTCTCCAGAAAAAAATTCAGATCCATTTATCACAGGGGTGAACAAGTCAACTCCCAATGTAATTACAAAAGGCCTCTTGGGTGATTCCTCACAGAACAGAATGATCTTTCCAAGATTATATGCTGCCTCCTCCCACACAGAAAAACTTCAGGCAAATTTTAAATGGAGGTCTCGCTTACTGAAGCTCCCTCTAACCAGGAATAAGTGGGTGTAAAGACTGTATTAGAAAAGAGAATAGCTAACCTTGCCTATGAGAGACAAGAAAGCAAAAAAGGGGATATTTGAGCTGAGTCTTCAAAGATGGTAGGAGCTCACCAGGCCAAAAAGAACTTTCTTGGTAGAAGGGACAATATGTGGAAGACAGAGGTATGAAAGAAGGTACAAAGCTGTGAGTATGAGAACAAAGGGCAATAGGAAGGAAAGACACGAGATGTCAAGAACATTCATTAAGAATTATGAAAGTTATTCTAGGATGCTTGTATTTTATGCCATGGAAGATAAAGAATTCTTTGATGTTTTTTAAACAAGGTGAGTGGCATGCTCAATATGTATTTTGAAATAAAGCTGGGACCTATGTCCTATCAACCATTTTTTTTGATATATTGGCAGAAATTAGAATTTTTAGATTGTGGGCCTGTGGGAGGATGTTAAGAAAAGAAATATGCAGAGAGATGTGGGTGGGAGAGAAATCTGTCTCAAGACCAGTGCTGCTCAGTTGCTCCCCCACAGTACAACAGGTTTGTAAGGGTTGTACTGAGTCTGTGTCCCATGTCCCAGGACTGAGGAATGCCAGCTATGCAACGGAGTTCAGCCATCTTCCAGCAGGAAGGACAGGCAAGTTTGTGCCAGACAGGGCTTCAAGGAGCACAAAGGCCTGGAGAGAGGCACTGCTCACATTCATCAGAATTAGTGTTCCATGTTCAGCTGTATGATATGTATAATGACAGCTAACATGTGTTGACTGTATGTGGTAGGTACTGTTTTCAGTGTTTTGTATGCATTAATTCATTTATCCCTCATGACTACCCTGTAAGTAAATACTATCATCAATCCCATTTTATAGATGAGCTGACTGAGACACATAAAAGTTAGGAAATTTGCCCAAAGTCTCACAGCTAGTAAATAAAGGAGCTAGCATTCCAAACTAGGTCATTCTGACCCTGGAGGCAGCACCCCGATGACATATAAAAATGAGCTTTGGCTTATGTCTTAGCCCGCTCAAGCTGATAAAACAAAATAACATAGACTGGGTGGCTTAAACAACATTTATTTCGCACAATTTTAGGGACAGGTAAGTCCAAGTTCAAAGTGTCAGCTTATCTGTTATCTGGTAAGAGCCCCCTTCCTGGTTTGCAGATAGTCTCCTTGCTGTATCCTCACATGGCAGAAGGAAAAGAGTTCCAAAATCTTCCTCTTCTTATAAGGACACTAACCCTATCATGGAGGCCCCACCTTCATGATCTCATCTAAATCTAATTAACTCCAAATACCACCACATTGGGGGTTAGGACTTCAACACGTGAAGGTGGGGGAGGGGGAACAAATGAAACAAATATTCAGTCTATAATAGCTGATATGTTCTTTTCTCAGAAGAAAGATCACAAGTTCACTCACTGTGAGAGGTTGTATTCAATATATGACATTTTAATACTAGAGAAGGATGAGGATGGAGTAACATTTAGAAGGTACTAAAGCAGACTGACCAGAAGAAAGTGGACCAAGTGTTCATCCTCCCAGAAATATATTACACATTCTGTGGAAGGGTCAGCACTGCCTAACTTTCCCAGTAGACTGGAACTCTCAGGCTGTTTTCTGGAAAAGCTGAGAGTCTTTGAAGAGAATTGGTTAAGGAGACATATGGTATCATGAAAACAAGCATGGGGAGCAGTGGTAGACACAATGCCAAAGAAATGTCTGGAGAGAGCAGGAATGATCTGGTCAGGTGATAGCTGAGTTAAGCTTTACAGGCCACATTGAAGTCACTCATGCAAAGGACATGGGGAAGCACTCCAGGTATAGGATATGAGGAAGAGAATGGGCTAGGCAGACACAAAAGTAGACCGATATGTTCAAAGATAACGGGCAAATCAACTAATATCTAATGTCTTCTAAAGTCTTAAATATCCATTGTCCAAATCTGTAAGCTGGACACTATCTCTCTAACTCATAAAACTGTTTTTTAGCATGAATTAGGTCCTCATAAATCCCCTTTTTGGTTTCCTCTGAGAAAATAGAAATACAGACAGATATCTTGATGCACATATACGTGTACTTTTGTCCTTAACTTTTTGGAATGTAAATCTATAAATTAAGTAATGATGTTGTATCAGATACAATTCAGGATGAGCCTAAATGTGGTCAGTTCCTGGGATGAGACACAAGAAGATAGATTCTTATATCCCTAATAAATAATCTGATCTGTGTCATTCTTCCCATCCCTCAGAGTAATCCACTCTGAAAGTAAATGGCAAGAGAAGGTATAGCAAGAGAAACCAGAAAAAAAAAATTTTTTTTTGGTTTTGTGCTATCTGAAGCTTACACTCTGCATTCTCACAGATGCTTTAGTAAACTGTTAGGATTAAGTGGTTCCAGCTGGTGATAATTAAAACTGGAGAGAATAGGGAGAGAGAGCATGGGGCGGGGGCAGTTGGGGAGAGCTCCATCACCCTCCTGGAAGAAGCTGGTTTTCTATTTCATTTGCCTCCAACCACCACAACCTCCCACCTCTCACTCCTCATCTGTCTCCACTCACCCCACCCCGCTTCTCTATCAGCAATGAGGAGCTGGTGGTTCAGCAAAATTAATCCAACCTGCCTTTTGTATCTGCTATGCTGTTGTGCTAACTCCTTGCCATAAATGTGAAACTTGAGTTCTCTTTCATTCAATAAGTATTATTGATTTAAGATATGCCAGGAACAGGTAGTTGCTGATGATATAGTAGAAGATAAAATAAATTGATCTCTGATCACAGATTTTACATTCTAGTGGGTAATATTGACAATTGAATGGAGTGGTAAGAGCTGTAAAGGCAGAAATATAGTATACCACAGGAACATGTAGAAAATTGAAGCCCCAGGGCAGGCTAGGGTGAGGTAGGGATTGGAGTGGGGTAGTGATTGTTCAGAGAAGAGGGAGGGATTATACAAAGTCACAAAGAGGAGAGAAAACATGGTCCAAACGAGGAACTGAAAAATAAACCAATATAACCAGAACATTCAGTGGAAAAGTCCTTGGTGGTGAGAAATGTCTCAGACATAATAAGTTTGAGATGCATGTGCAACACATAAGTAGAGACACCCAGTAGACGGGCATATATGGCCCTGAGATCCAGAAGAAAGGTCAGGTTTAGACACAGCTTTCTCTCTCCAGTGGCATTTTTCTTCCTCACAATACTCTTAAGAAAAACACTAGTTTGAAGTCAATGAGAATACTTGGTGGTTTTTTAAAGAATTGCGACTAATGTGGAGGAAGTCTGAGGTTAGAGGCACAAAATTATATTTTTCCTGCTATTGTATTATTTTGCCTTAGAAGGCCTTCTTTTATTGATGGTCTACTCTGCAATCAATTGAAACCTGAGTGAGGGCTCATCCATTGTCTGGGCAAGTAGCTACAAACTTAGTTCTTTATGCTAACAAAGGCTTTTATTTCCTTTGTTGAAAGTTCTTTGTCATCATTTTCTAACTGTAATTGCTATTTACCCATTGATCTGAAAAACAGGATCCAGTGTTAGATTAACGCTAGAAAGAACATTCCCCAGATTTAAACTCTGCAACACAAAATTCTAAATAAAAATAAGTTATTTTACATATATATAGTATTTTCATATGTCTCATGTCAATTATAGTGAAAACAAGCATACACATTTTAAATATTCTGACAAGCAAAAAAGTTACAGACTAACAAAGAAATACTTATATTTTCTTTCCAAACCAGAACCAAGACTATCCAGCCTCCTTTGTCACGTTAAAAAAAAACCAATCTGCCTGTTAATAGTTGCAAAGATCTTATGTCCTTCCCAAGTCTCAGTACCTTGAAGAGCAAATGATACCAACAACAATTACATTTTTAACTACATCTCACTCATCCCTAAAACGCTCCACTATTTTCCGCACTGGACTAAGTTTCAAGAATTGTATCCACTTCCTCTTGTGAGCTCTAATCTTTACCTAGTTTTCTGTTTTTTTAAGATTTTATTTATTCATTTGAGAGAGAAAGACAGAGGAAGGGAGCCCATAGAGGGAGAAGCAGACTCCCTGGTGAGCAGAGAACCTGACTTGGAGCTGGATCCTGAGACCCTGGGACCATGACCTGAGCCAAAGGCAGACACTTACCTGACTGAGCCCCCCAGATACCCCTTTACCTAGTTTTCTTCTCTTTCTGCCTATACCTTTTGCCATGGTGTCCCAGACTTCCACAGGAGTATTCTTTCAATATGAAGCTACTTCACTTTTTAAAAGCTGGGTATATATAGTCACATAAAAAAAAAAAATCCAATGAAACGAGTTACAGAGATTTAAACTACGAATTTTTAAACTTACTCATAAATTATTAATTAAAACAGTGAAGCCCTTTTCAAAGGGAAGAAAAAGACTGACAAAGTTGGTGAAATAAAGGTACTCGTTGGTAAGCCATCATTTATTGATTTAATAAATATTCAGTAATAAATATTCACTTGTCTTCATAAGACTTTCACGTCTTACACATGAAAAGAAAGCTGTAGGGTCCCTACTTTATTCTTTCCACTCTGATAACTCTCGCACCCAGAGTAAGCTTTCAGCACGCCAGAAAAGCAACTAAGCTGTCCTTAGATGATGGCGCCATCTGGTGGCTAGTTTACGCATCAGATAAAGGTCATTTCTCCAAGTTCTCTATGTCAGGCAGCAACATTTTTACATTTCCCTTTCCTTTTTTTTTTTTTCCAATTCTTGCCCTGTTATTTCATACAAATTTATCTTCCTCTTCCTACATTTTCTGATCTCTGTTCAATTTGTGATAAAAATAACAAACACACCTGCCTAATCATGGCAAATAAGCATTAGATTAATACCCGTCATATATTAGTACCAAGAAAAAGGAAAAAAAGCAAAAGAAAAGAAAACCCATGAGATGGAAGACAGGAAGAAATAGTAACAACAGAAGTTTCACCAGGCATTTCCATCTACTATCTCATCATTCCCTAATTTACTCAATTTACTCAAGTACCAAAATGTAAAACCAAAAAAACTTTCATGAAGTACTAGGATGGCAGCACATCGATTTCTCGTTATAAAGGAGCACAAACGCAGCTAAGTCAGAGATGGGAGGATTTGGAATTTTGTAGGCTAATCAAAATTTAACTGTCACTTTTAACACTGTTTCTTTTAGGAATTACATTCTGAATTCAAATAGTTTTGAAATATGACACTTTTATGTAGGGACTTCCTATAATTCCAGTTTGGTACATTATTTAAAAAAGAGTAAAAAAAAAAAAAAGACTGATCTGTAAAATGGGGATAATAAAATTTGATTTGTACAGGGAGAATAGAGAAAATAAAAGTAGCTAACACAATATCTGATAAATACTAAGTGTTCAATCTATTCTAACAGGTGGGCTGATAAGCTATATGTTCATCTTGGGGTCATTTTCTTACCACTAGTTAAAAACATATAAATCATAACTAACATCCACAATAAGAAAAATAAGATGACTGACCTAAGTGATCTCTGAGTTTACATCTAGCTCTAAAAATATCCTACAATTCTGCAATGCTCAGAATCTCTGTCACAACTGCACACAACTCACAGAAACCACTTTATCATCCAATATTGTCTACAATTTCAGGGCACAAAATAAAACTATTTTCCCAAACTCACCACTTACAGATTTGTTCTTCTATTAGGCACCTGCCTAATTGGAAAACAGTCCTCTTATTAATTGCATTTATATATAATGAGTTTGGGTCCTTCTTGAAGTTTGAAAAATCTTGTGTGATGTTTGAATATCCACATAGTAAGGATTATAGAGGTAGTCCTAGAGGTTTGTACATATATTCCTAGGAAAATGTTTAAAAGTTGAATCTCTGAAAATCAAATAATAGACATGTAAGGGATTCCATCCCCTTTCAACAAAATATTATAAAATCCCCAATCATGGTTCTTGCAGGCAGGCAAAAATCTTGGAAGAGAGATAGTAGAAAGCAAACATAGTCAGAAAGAAGCGGCCAGCAAAGAGCCCAATAGCCAACACTCTGTTATCAAGGAAACAGGAAGCTAAGAGAGGCATCCCTTTTCCCGTCCCTCCCCAGAGGCAGATATTAGGAGCCCCTGAATTAAGTCTATATTGTCCTTACCACCCATCCTTAGCCACCCCTTATTCAAGGATACACAAGGAGCCTGGAGCAGGAATGGGAAATGGGTCTGTGGCTCCCTACCCTGAAACACAGTTGCCATGGGAAGGAGCCAAATCCAGGTACCTACGGGTTGAGGGACTCTGTTACTGAAAGGAAGGTCTATCACGTGAAAATTCAAAATCCTCATTAGCCAGATGATGTTTCTCCAAATTCAACAACCAAAAGAGCATTTAGGAGCTCATGTAAAATGTGAAAATACGGGCTCACCACTTTGACTAACTGAGAGCCTCTTTCCCCCCTCTGGAAAATTAATTGAAACCTTAATTCCTGTGGTTCTTGATTCCACTTTGTTGGGTTACCTCACTGGAAACCTGTGGCAAGAGCCTCTCCCACCCCACTAGTTGAGGCCCTATCTAGCACGAGCATCCTGCATGTCCAGGGATCTTGAGGTTGTCTAAAGGCTCAACCTGGATAGGATAACCCAGCTATCCCTTCCATGTAGGCTATACTGCTAGAAAACAACTCCTTTTACTTTGGAACATTCCAGTTAAAGAAATTCCTTCCAGCCACCATCTTCACAAAGGATGACTCAGGAGGGCCCTTTGTCAGGAGGGCCCTTCACTCAGTCATACAATCTCTCTATACAGTGCTCACCCACACAGGTTTCTGTTCAACTTCTCTAAAGACAATTTTGTAATATAAATATACTGGTCAAAAGCAGTGTACACAATAAGCATTTTTTTTTTTTAGAGAGGGAGGAAGTGAGGGAGGGGAGAGGCAGAGAGAGAGGGAGAGAGAGAATTTAAAGCAGGCTCCACACCCAGGGTGGAGCCCAGGGTGAGGCTCACCTGAGATCATGGGATCATGACCTGAGCAGAAATCAAGAGTTGGAAACTTAACCAACTGAGCCACCCAGGTGTCCCCACAATAAATATTCGTAATGGTAGGACTGTGGGGGAGGGAGGGTATAACCAAAGTATCTGGAATTGATTGAAACAATGATCTCAAATCCAGTAAAAATGGAAGCATTCTTCCCTATCCTGCAATCAATGGTAAACCACCTCTGGAAGGTTATTCGAGGTAATTGAAAATATACAGGTGGGCTGAGGCCTCCTGGACTCATGAAGACTACAGGTTCCTTCCTGGACCCTTCATTTGCAGATAAACAATCACAGGGGACTCCAGGATGGGCAGCAAGTACACTATGAAGGTAAAATCACATGAACTCTTTAATAATACAAAAGCAGGAATTTTAAAGACCATGAAAATCACAATTCCAGAGTGGACAAAGGACCCATCCTTGAGAAGATGAAGTTACCAAGAGCTGTAGATCCTCCCTTCATCCCCCAGCATGGAGGACACCTACATATTTACTGAGCACCTTCCTCCCCGGTCCTGACACCTGTATCCCAGAGAAGCAGAAAATGGCTGGCCTCAGGTAGCATTTCTATTGTAAGCCATTTGATTCCCTTTTGGAGTACCTCTGCTAAACTCATAGTTAAGAGCACTGACCAAAGAAGACAGTTACTGAATACATGCAACCAAGGACTAAAGATAGGAACTCTGAGTTGAAAGACTCAGATTCTCAAGCAAAGACAGCATTGACAATGTTGTCACCTCTGTAAATAATCCCATGCTGTTAGATGGAAACCTTTTCATACTAAAAGGGCCTATCACAATAGAATAAAGATCATCAATTCAAGTATTTCTTATGACTGTTTCTTTTAAATTAGATTTACATTATATTTGCTAGAAAGTAAATCCACAAAGGTAGGAATCCTTGTCTATTTTGTTTGGTGATAAATTCCTATGCATTAGACACTGTATAGTTTTCATTTATTAAGCATTATGATGTCTCAGAAAAACTTATATTAGAGATAGAAAAAAATCACAGAAAACCTACTGCCCAGTCTTGTGCAGGTTCATGTAAGAAACATGAATTATCCAATAAATCTTTGTATTTAAAAAAATTGTAAATATCTATATAACTTAAGTAGAAGCAAAAGAGATATTCAAAGGATTAGCTGTTAGCTAGATATTTATTGTTAAAATGTGAACTGCATTTACTCATTGAAATAAAAAAGAAATTAAGCAAGATGAAGCAGATGCACACAAGTTGTATTTAAATTTGCTCACAAAAATTACCCTACTGTTCTATAACAATAAGCAATTACAACCACCCATGGACACGTACAATCTTTCAAATGCGTTCCACTAATGAATTCTTAAAGAAACACAGTAAAAACAGTCAAGTTTCCATATCATCTAGCTACACCAAATCAATTCCCTTATCTCATTAACCTCAATTTCAATTCCTAGAAATCTTAAATCTCAGGGTACAGATTGCTAGGTGCCATTCCAGAGACTTGATTCAGTATGTGTTGTGTGGGGATCAAGAATTTGCATTTGTAGTAAATTCCCAGGTAAAACTGATGCTGCTGGGTTCAAGGACCATACTTTGAGAATCTCTGCCCTAGAATATTTATTTCTCAGCACACAGTCATTTTCAAAATCTCGGAGCCCAGTAAGTCATCCTTAGGCCTATGTATTTGATTTTATGAATAGCGGGTCACATGTGAAAGAGGCTAAAATCAGCTTATTTATATATGCTTTAGGTAAAACTGATCTTCCCAAAGTGTCTTTTGCTAAAATAAATTCTTCAAAGAACTTCACTTCTATCCTTTTTTTAAAGCATATTTGAATTGAGATAAATTCCTCCTAACATTTGGTACATTATCTTGAGTTTTGAGATCTTTCAAATGCTTACTCTAGGTCTTTTTGAAGTCATGTAATCTCAGTACAGCTAAATATTTTCACCTTAAGGACTCAGAGGAAATTTTATTTTAGAATATCAACTATACTAAAAAATTGTAGAACAAATTGACCTTAGCTTCTTTAAAGAGAATTTCATGTAATGTATCAGTTCCTTAGAAGAAGATTTCAATCTTTAAACCAAAATAATATGAAGCAATAAAATGTAATATGAAGCAATAAAAAGATCTAGAATACAAGTAGTCATTTATGGGGGCTGTGAAGTATTCACAAATTTAATAAAAGCATTTTTAAACACTGAAGCTTATTGGAATGTTTTGTTAATACTGAAGACTCTCACTTCTGAAATATTTAACAAGTCTGTATGGAGGCCAAACAGAAACAGAATTACCCCATCCCAACTCACTGCAGGATCTCCTCTGAGGAGAGGTCTGACCTATCTTACAGGAGGAAATACCTCGCTAAAAGTCACCATGCTATTTTTCGTTTCCCAGAGTCAGAAACCCCAGACTCTGTAATTTTGTAGCTCTCATTCTATACAATGACAGTTCTTATACTATGATGAATATTCCAGTTCATTTTCCAGGATATATCACTGTTTATTTCTCTAAGGTATCTTTTAAACCACCAAGTACCCCTGAATGACTATGAATGACTCCAGCAACTCCCAACACAATATTCATCTCAAGAATTTCCATTTACTTTTTTTTTAAGATTCTATTTATTTATTTGTCAGAGAGAGAGAGCACAAGCAGGGCAAGTGGCAGGCAGAGCAGACAGAGAGAGAAGCAGGCTACCTGCCCAGCAAGGAGCCTATTGTGGGACTCGATCCCAGGACCCTGGGATCATGACCTGAGCAGAGGGAAGACACTTAACTGAGCCACCCAGGTGTCCCTCCATTTGTTTATATAAAAATCGACTGCATCAGCTATTTACAACCTGAGCTCCCATTCAAAAGTTTATCTAATTATTAAGTCAACAAAAAGAATAAGAAACCAAAAATTAGCCCAATTAGAGTGATCTTTGTGATAAAGTGGCCAGTGAGTTATTTGATCTATCTGCTTACTGTGGTCAGTTCAAAAAGCATTAATTGATTAAGTCAATTAAGTATGTTCTTTTTTTTAAAGATTTATTTATTTATTTGTCAGAGAGAGAGAGGGAGGGAGAGAGAGAGCATGAACAGGGGGAAACGGCAGAGGGAGAAGCAGATTCCCCACCGAGCAAGGAGCCCGATATGGGACTTGATCCCAGGATCAAGTCATGGGATCATGACCAGGGCCAAAGGCAGATGCTTAACCAACTGAGCCACCCAGGCATCCCTACAATATATTCTTAACAAGTTTCAAACTTAATGAATTAGAACATTAAATAGACATGTTAACAAGCAAAATTATTTAAAACACCTTTGAATAACCCTGAAAAGGAAGTCACGTTAAATGCCCAAACTATATCGTCCAGTGGTTCTCAACCTTGACTACATGTTGAAATTATCTGTGAAGCTTTAAAAAATACTGAAAATTTTTATTGAATTCATTTATGAGTTACTTAAATGGGATTCTGATGTGCAACCAGAACCACTGACCTAGTTGAGAAAATTACCAGAGGATACTTATCAATCAAGATCTTCTATTGTCCTTAAATATCAAAATGAATAATTTTTCCTAATAATTTCTGTAATTGGATTAAATTGGCTTATGGACAGAATAACCATATAATTTATTCTCCAAACCAAGACACTTATGAAAGTGAAAGACGTTACTATCTGTGATTGGCCCAGGACAATAAGGGTAAACCTGGACCAGCACAGGCAAAACAGTGGACCATATGGTCACTCTACTTATAGAAGAGTTACCAAATTTTTTTAAGCAATGTAATTTGTATTTGAGATTTTTTATATAGTGTACAGTTATATATGCCAGGAAATTTAAAGGTTTTAATGACAGAAACAGTTCAAATAATACTTACAGGTTAACATTTAGATTCTCAATCCACTGGATAAATGCCGATTTACTTAGGATCACATGTAAAGAGAAGATTTTTAGGCTAAGTTAAGATTTGCTGGGAGAACAAACTAAAATAGTGGAGATAATATTTTAAATATCATTAATTTTCTGTGCCAACCCCATTTCAGTGGATAATCACATGCAATAATGCTGACTCTCAAAAATGGTAGATTAAAATAATTCATTTCTGTTTTTAATTAAAAATTTGAAAGTAGGAACTAATAATATAATGTGTGTCAGAGCTGCATGTGTGCAGCATCAAAGATAAGAAGAGGCAGCTGCAACCAGGGTTTGCTTCTTGAGTTCCTTGAGAATTCACAAGGAAAGCAGAGAGAATGGAAGCTGGTGGCTGCCACACAGGCACATGATGACATATAAAACAGCTCTTTTGTTGCTGAGTTACCAGAAGCCATTCCCTTGGTCCTCTAATCACTCAAGGTCACCAGCAACATTGTCCATGTACACCCAGTGTGACAGCCTCTGCTTCCTCTGTGGGATCTGATAGACACATCAACTTTGGGGTATTTTTTGTAGTAATTTCTAATATCAGATCTCAGTGCCAACTGGACTTGAAGATGATAGGAAAAATGTCTTGTTCTCACAGAGACTTAAATAAAAGGGTCATAGGTACCTGGAAAAAGGAATCAGAAACAAGATACTGCTCTATAAATAAATCCCATCAGATCTCAAGATAAGATTGACTTACTGTTCCTCCATGCCCTTCCTGAATTTCTGATGTCCTCAAAGTGCAATGAATAGATGCCTGTTTCCTTATTTTACAAAAAGTGTGACATGAGAGTTTGTCAAGATGCTCCTCTCTGTACAGATTATGGGTATCTCTAACCCAGTGCAAATCACTTTATAAAGGCTTTACCCATGTGCACAAGAACTGCTTCCATTTATTGTACTATGCTATGACTGTAATTATGAAATTGAGTTTCATGGGAGAATCTGTCCATAGCCAGAAATTGAAACAATAGATTTTAAGAGTATTTCAGGTGACAGAGACTAACCTAATCTTAAAAAGACAAAAATCTCATACAGAAATTTTAACTTGCACCCCACGACCACGTAACCCTTAAAGGGGCTCTCCTAAAATGCACTGCTTCATATAATCATGTGCTTGAAATGGTTTATTAGAGATTGCCCACAACAATAATTTCCTGATCAAATATTTTTGGGGAATGTCGAATAAACAAAGTTAAATGGATTTTATCACAGCAGCTTCCTCAGGGTCTAAAATGCACTGGGAATTTCAATAAAATCAATACAGGATGCATGTTTTCACAAAATTATGAGGCCATGAAGTCCTTTTTCTTTTGTTAGGGAAGCCCATGGAATTAGCAGTCTAAAGAATATACTGTAGCTTCACCATGGTCAATAATTTTTTTTTATCAAGCATCTTTCCTTCACCTCCCTGGTACAACTTAAACCAATCATCCCAAACTTTGCAAAAATTGAGAATATTAACTACCAACCAAAAAGTTTATAGCCAGCAAAATTCTCCTTTGAGAAAAAAAGTGAAACATCGCTATTAACAGACTAAAAACTAAGTTATCACCAGCAAACTTAAAAAGAAATAAAGATGCTAAAATGTATTATTTAAGAAAAATAAATCTCAGATGGAAGTGCAGGGGTTCAGACATAATAACAATAAAAAAGCTACATACAATGGATAAATTAGGAGGAGAGTCAATGGAGTTAAAGTGTACTAAGATCCTCGCATTGCCCAGGAAGTGGTAAAAGCACAAATTTAAATTAGACTTTAAGTCAAAGATTCATGTTATCATACCTATATTTCCAAGTAAAAGAAAAGTAAAAAGGTGTATAACTAGTAAGATAGTAAGAAAAAATAAAGTTATAAAAAATACTTAATACAAAGGGAGGTACAAAAAAGTTAAAAGGAACTTAGCATAAATGATACAAGCAGCAAATACATAGTAAGATAATAAATTTAAACCCAATTATATCAGTAATTACAATAAATGTAATTGGCTAAATAATTCAACTGAAAAACAAAAAAAAAGCCATATTACATGGAGTCTGCCTGTCCCTCTCTTACCTCCACTTGCACTCTATCTAAAATAAATAAAATCTTAAAAAAAAAAGAAATGAAATGTTGTATTCAAAAGGAAAAAAAAATCATTATTCACAAACAATATAGCTGTACACATAGAAAATACAAAGAATCTACAGATGAATTACAGAGTTAGAATAAATAAGATTGCCAAATACAAAGTAAAAATACAAAAATCAACTATATATATATATATAAATTACAACCACTATATGAATGTTTTTAAAGACACAATATGCAATAATACAAAGAAAATCAAATTCCTAGGAATCAATTCAACAAAAGATATATGAGACCTGTAAACAAAAAAACTAAATTATATTGGGAGAAATTAAAGAAACTCTAAATAAATTGATTGATATACTATGTTCATATCAAGATTGTTAGAATGTCACTTCTCTCAAAATTCATCCATACATTCAGTAAAATTCCATTCCAAATCCTGACGGTTTATTTTGTGGAAATTGACAAGTTGATTTTAAAATCATATAGAAATAAAAATGGCCAAAATAACCAAGAAATTCTAGATATGGGAGAACTTACTCTACCCAAATGGCATGAATAACTTGTTGTTAAACTATACTAGTTAAGACAGGGAGAAACAGTACAGCACAGACATATAGAATAGAATACAATAGAAAAAGAAATACAAAGTAACAACAGAAAAACAGACCCACACATATGGGGACACTTGAATGGCATCAAGTAGAAGACTTAGAGCAGTCGAGGAAATGACCAACCTTTCAAAAAATTATGCAAGATCAAATGACTATCCATATATGAAAAAATGCAATTTGATCCCTTTGTCACACTTTACAGAAAAATTCAGTTTTGGGTGGATTGAAGATCTAAACGGGAAAAGTAAACAATGAAACTACTAAAAGTAATAGATTAGTAGTATATTCCTGACTTTTGGGTAGAGAAATATTTCTTAAACATGTTACAAAAAGCACCAACAATAAAAGGAAATTTGCAAAATTGTACTACATTAAAATTAAGAATTTCTACTCATCAAAACCACACACAAAAGTACAAGGTCAAGTTACAGGGAAGGATACCTGCAAAACATAAAACTGATGAAAGAAAATTGAAAACTAGAAAGAAATCTGACCAGGTTCCTCACAAAGATGAAAATCTAACTGGCCTATAAACTTTTTTTAATGTATGACCTTATTTTCTTAGTATTTCTCTTAATTTAAAAAGATCATGGCTATTACCAATTGAAGTATTTGCAAAATACCCTTTAGATACAATATTAGTATACTAAGTATCAGAGAACCTGATATTTATGGCATCAGGTTATAAAGAAGTTTAATTCAAAATACATGGCCCATAAACCTTTGAAAATCAACTTAATTGTTATGGTTAATTTTATGCATCAACTTAACTGGCCACGGGGTTTCCAAATTAAACATTATTTCTGAGCATGACTGTGAGAGTGTTCTTGGATGAGATTAATATTTGAATTGGTGGGCTCATTAGACCACCCTCCCCGAAGTGGGTGGGCATAATCTAATTCCTTGAGGGCCTGAATAGAAAAGGTGGAGGCATGAAGAATCTTCCCCTTTTTTCCTGCCTCTTTGCTTTAGCGAAACATCTCATCTCACCTTCTCTGGTCTTCGAAATTGGGATTTACACTACAAACTCTTCTGGTTCTCAGGCCTTCTGATTCAGATTGAATTATCCCATTGGCTTTCCTGGGTATCTAGTTTACAGATGACAGATTATAGGATTTAGCCTCTACAATTACATGAGCCAATTCCTCATAATACATAAATGCAAATAAATAATATATATATATTCATATATAATAATAACAAATGTATATTTAGACATATTATATTTAAATATATTATAAATATTAATATTAAATATTTATGTGTGTGTGTATATAAATCTCATCATATATGCCCTACTGATTCTATTTCTCTGGAGAACACTGACTAATACATTAACCTTACCAGTAAGCAGGAGAATGCAAATTAAATCTACAAAATGTACACATTCACAGGAATGTCTAAAATTTAAGACTATATATTCCAAATTCAGAATTTGGAGGAATGGATACACCAAATCCATGTACAAAAATGCTCATATCATAACAGCAGTAAACTTAATAGCCGCAAACTAAAACCAACCTTAATGCCTAATAACAGTAGAATCCATGCATAATTGTTGTTTCATACAACAGAATACCAGACAGCTACTACAGTGAAAGAACTACAAGTACATGGAACAAAAACATGAATGAATGTTATAATGTTGAGAGAAGGATGTTAGATACAAAATACATACTATATGACTTCAACACATAAAGTTCAAAAATAGGCAAGACCACTCTATGGGGTTTAGTTCTCCTAAGGGAGTTTAGTCATGTTTAAAAGAGCAAAAGGTATACAGGGGACATAAGGAAAGCTTCTGGGGCACTGGCAACATTATCTAGCTCTTAACTTGGATAGTGATTACATGAGCATGGTCACCTAATGATAATTCACTGAGTTCTAAACTCTTGATTTGTGCTCTTTTCTATATTCTGTTGTTTCACTAAAATTTTTTAAATGTAGTTAAATCATTTTTAAAGGTAATAAATTATTCCTAAACTAATTCCTAAAATCTTAGTTTAATCTCAGTCTGTGGCTTGTGAGAAAAGAAATAGGTAAAAAAAGATAAAATGTATAATTTTATTATCTATATAATTGCCATGATTTCAGTGGGTCACCAAAAGCTCTCAGTTGCTATTAGTTGTGATTATCTGATTGTGCTGCTGAGGAATAACTAAATAAGACCTAATGCAAGTGAGACTACTCAGCTGTTAAGTATTTTGAGATAGATGCAGTAATTTAAATTATCAGACAAGAATCTCATTGTAGAATTCACAGGTTTTTAATGAGATGAGGAGAGAATGGACTATTTGAAATCCTTTCCTAACATGATAGAATACCAGATTTAGAAGCAACATGAGAGATTTACCTACTCAGTCTGACAGATAAAAAAACAACAACAACAAAAAAAACCCTTACACCTGCAGAGGTTGAGTAAGTGGTCAAGATCAAGGTCATACATGTGGAAGGATAACTGGGAAAACAACTCCCATCTATTTGAAGTGCAGAGCATTTTCTATTTCTCCGGGCTGCTTCCCCACCCCACCTGCTTTTGGTTGTTATGGTTGGGAACTCTTTCTTTTTTTTTTCCCCTGAAACCTAAGAATATCGGAAGTACAGGGTTGTGCAACATTCATCTTGACTCGCTCTTCAGAACAGGGTCTAAATTTTTGTTTTAATGTAACAGCCTTTGTTCCCCATTCTCACAGCACTTCTGCCAGAATTTATACCCGTGCAAATGCAGCAAATGTTATCTTAGAAATTAACTCACTGCTTACCTTCTAAATTCAGTTTTTGAAAACAGTGTAACAATTCCTAAGTAGGTAAGGACACATACTTAGAAAAGTACCAGCTACCCAATAAGTACATATCTACCTTTTATATCCAAGGCCTCTGAGTTCCCAAATTGCCCTAAGGAAACAGCGGTGACAATGAGTGTTCCTCTGTAGAGGAAATCTGCAATAATAATTCCATTTCAGTCCTCTATACATTTTTATTTCCATTATGTCTA
Source organism: Ursus arctos (assembly GCF_023065955.2). Lineage (NCBI taxonomy): Eukaryota > Metazoa > Chordata > Mammalia > Carnivora > Ursidae > Ursus > Ursus arctos. The sequence goes on along the minus strand of NW_026623056.1, from coordinate 13,876,606 downwards.
TTACCTGGTAACCATGGAAGCATATATCGCAGAGACACTGTAGGAAAAACAAATCTGCAAATTACACTTTGAAACACAGTACAAATGATGCCACTTTTTCTTTCTTTATTTTTTGATGCCATCTTCAATAACCACCATACTTAGATTCTTTTTAACAGATTTTAAATCATCACTTTGTAATTGTATGCCTAACAAAAAAAGGTTTTTCCTATAGTCAAGTACCAAATAGTAGAGTTGATACTGAGTTCATATATCATAAATGTCTATAAGATTACTAAAGATCATCCAATGTATCTTTCTGGAAGCATATTTGATATTAATCATTTGTGCAAAAAAAAATATTTTTATGCATAAGGATCTCTGGAAGGATTCACAAAACCCTGGTAATGATGGTTGCCTTTGAGAGGGGCATTTTGAAAGAAAAGCAAAGACTTATTTTTTATTCACTTTTGTACTGTTTGAGTATTATTTCCTATTCTAAAAAAAAATTAAAAATAATTAGGGCCACTCCTATTTACAACTTCATTTTAAATTTTAAAAAATAATAAAATATCTTTGTATTTCCCCCATTACCCTTTCAACCACTATCCCCTCCCCAAACATACACACATACAAGAGCCTATAAGATTTCCTAATAAATATATATTAGCACTGAGACTAATTTTCAAAAGGGCAGAAAGGACAAATACTCAGCCATCCCCATCTTCTCTCCCAGAGCCTCTTTAGATAGTATCTCCTTTTGGACATTCAAAACATGAAAATTAGTACTTACATCCCTTTTCCTAGACAGTAAGGCCACTAAATACCCTCTCTGCCCAAAAATGGCTCACCTTAGGAACTCCAGGAGGCACTAAACTACTTCCCCATCAAAGGGGAGTTGCTATCATATTCTCTTAAGGACACTCAGAGTGACCCTGTGGTTCCTATAATGCTAGGGAGGAAAACTGTGGCACCCCTGATTTGTGGCCAGCCTTTCACTTCTCACCCTGGAGGTGGTATGAGTTAGTCAATTGGAGGATCGGAGCCATTGTACCACATTTCTCAGTTTATTTAAGCTAATTTAGCCATAGTCCCAGGCATGGAGCATTGGATCTCAGTCTCCTTTTTTCTCTATCCAGATTAGTGGAAGACATCAGCCTAGCAAAGTGTTACTGCTTACAATGCTCGAATGTCATCCAATTTACCACCAATAAAACTAACAGATTCACTCCCTACTTGCATATTCTGTTTCTTACTTTTCAATTGGTTTTGAATTGGGATAAAGAAGAGAGGTGCCATTTATTGAAATATATCAAAAACCACTAAAAAAATCACTACCAGAAATATTATCATATTAAATGTATACATTGATTATAAAACACATGCTAATTTCAGAAACATTAAAATGGCCTGGAGTGAGGATCTTTGAATCAAGGAAACAAAATGTATCCTTATAACCCAATAGTTCAAACTCAGTCCTCCCTCAATTGCTGAATTCCTAATTCTGGCATCCCTTATTATCCAACACCTAGCCAAGGCAGAAAGCATGTTTAGTAACTAATAATTAAATAGTAGTAGACTCTATCTCATTATCTTAAGTGGGGGGAAATAATAATGCATCCCCAACCCATCCATAAAACCTTCACAAATCACCCCAAATATCAGTAAATTATTTTTTTTAAGTAGGCTCCATGCCCAGTGTGAGGCTTGAACTCACAACCCTGAGATTATGAGTCACATGTTGTACCAACCGAGCTGGCCAGGCGCCCCTCAGTAAGTCATTCTTAAATACCTAAATAACAATGCTTCAGGTGTTTCTGCATAACATAAAAATGTTCAGTACACCAATAACCTAATCATTAAACCCAAAAAACCTATTAGGTAGGCTTGTTTGAAGACAGTACACATAGACAATGGACAGCATCAGAAAAGAATTCCTTCTTCGCTATAAGGAACAGGTTTTTTAATGTAAATAACAATAAAATAACGTATTAAAGAAATAAAAATGATATCTAAATTGAACCCCAAGTTAGTAGCCCCAGGAACCCTATGGAAGAAAATGGGAGGCTGATGAAAAGATGAACATTCAAAGACTATGTGACAGATTTAAACAGTGGAGCCAAAAGACAGAATCCTATTGACAGAACATTGAAGATGGGACTACGACCCACCCACGTCTTCTCTCTCTCCCTTCTTCCTTCTTTCCTTTCTAAAAAAAAGATTGGGGGAAGGGATTCGCATCTGTTGAATTCACTATACACCAGGCACATTACAGTAATTCCTCATCCCATCCCTATAATATAGGAATGATTGTCCCCAGTCTGCAAATGAAAACACTGAGACTCAGAGAGGCTAAGTTAACTGCCCATGAGCCAGGTCACAACACAACCAGTAAGTAGCAGAGCTGCGATCCAAGTCCTGTCTGACTTAAAAGCCCCAGCTTTTCTCATGAACTTTACCACTTCAGTAGCTCAGACCAAACACCTTCTAGTCATCATTGACCCTCTCTTTCTCTGACAATCCACCTCTGATCTGTCAGCAAATCTTGTTGGCTCTACCTCCAAATATAGTCAAAATACAACAAGTTCCCAATATCCTGCGACAACCACCATGATCCACTCCATCATTCTCTCTCCTAAATGATTACTGGGAAGCCTGGTTTCCCTGTGCTTGCCCTTGCCCCCTATAGTCTGTTTTTAACATATCAGCTAAAGTGATCCTCTTATAACCTAAGTCAGGTTTTATCTCTCCTCTGCTCAAAACTCTTCAAAGATTCCCCAAAGTCATGCCCAAAGTCATTCCCCAAAGTCATGCCTCTAAGATCCTGCCTTTTGCATGTGTGTGTACAGGCTATCCACATCAATGGTTATTTCTTGACCTTTTAAAATATCTTTGGGTCATACAGTTCATTGGGAATCTGACAAAACTACGGACTCTCTCCCCAGGCCAGGAAAGCATATATTCTCAGGAATGTATATATGTATGCACATTCAAAAAAATTCTGATATATAGTTTCAGTGGGTCTCTGGACTTCCCAAAGACCATCCATGGAGACCTAAATCTACAAGGATATAGCCTACTTAGGTGTCATTGATAGACCATGTGGGATACAATGCGAGTCCTCGAAAATACAAAATACAAAGCGAGTCCTCAAAACCCCAGATGTCCCTCGTTCTGCCAAGTGCTGGAGGAGGGGCTTCCAGGAAGAGGGCTTTGTGGAAGGAGAAGCTCAGAATAAGACTGCTAGGACCAGAGCAGCAGGTACTTAGGAAGAGCAGCTCAGGTGCCTCTTCTTCCTTTTCTCCTTGCTAATGTCAGACTGACCATGCCTCCATCCCTCACCAAACCCTACCCTGGATTTCATTAAAGTTAGATGAGGAGCAGGAGCTGGCCTCCCATAGGGTGAGAAAGGTCCACAAGTAGCTTTGGGGTGTATAGTCGTAGCTGGAAAGGCACTACCAAGTAGAGGCAGTTGGAAGAGCAAGAAATCCCAGTGGCCTCCCACCTGGGACAATCATCCTCAGTTATTCACTCATTTATATGTGAGTATGACTACCTCAGAGACTCCCTGAACAAAGAGAAAAGAATGTTTAAGGGCTTTGCATTTCTTTCTAAGAAAAAAAAATCTACAAATATATAATCAAAATCAATCAAAATTATAAAGCACTAAGAAATGGAAAATGTTTGTTAGAACACAAAAGATGTTTTAGAGAAAATGAACGGTCTCAATTTTCTTTGCAATGATATTTACAAATAGTAGGTCATTAATTGAAAAAATATCATACTAAACAGACTGACTCTACCTGCAATATTTGGCCTTTGGTATTCCACTTGTTCTCCTACAACAGAAAACAAGCTCAGGTAAATAGTAGCAGGAACAGAGATGAGAGGGAGTGGAGGTGTCATTCCAGGAATTAGGAAGCAAACACCATATTCAGTGTAACCAGGCTCCCTTTCAAGCTATTACCATAGCTGTGAGAGCAGAGTAATGAAACTGAATAATTGTTTTAAATGACTACGTAAAGAGCCAGTGTAAAGAGAAGAGGCCTGAAAAAAGTCCACTAATGTGGAGAAGTCAGCATGTGTCAAGTGAGAAGGGAGTGCAGCTACAACAAACACACAAAGCAGGGAGAAACATCCATTGAAAAATGTTGATTTTATTTGCTGGAATTCCAAACACACTGCATATGCTGCAGTCAAGGTTGCCAGGTGAACAGTGTGGATTCTCCTCAGGACCAGATGTATACAATCTATGCTGGAAAAAGTCCCCACAAACTAAAGAGAAAAAGCACTACATACTTCCTGCACTGATTCAATAATGATGTGACAGACACACAGAGCCTCTATCCCCTATGGATGGCCCTGAACTCCACTTCTACCTAGCTTGAAATGCATACCTGGAATAGCATTTGTTAGGCACAAAAACATCTGTTCTTGAGGAGCACCCCATGTTTACACAGGCCCTTCATGTCCACAATTTCACTGGGCCTCAAACAGCCTATGACTTAGTGGCACAGTTGCAAGATAAGGTCGCTGAGCTCACGACATGACTTTCCCAGATCACACAACTTGAACTTTGGGTCATATAACTCATTGGGTCATGACTGCTGCCTCCAAAGTAAACAGGCAGAGAACTTCATTAATGCCATATGCTACAATCTCTGCTTCAGAGCTCCAAACTTGGAGCCCTCGTGAAATCTGGGCAGGGACAGGATGCCTCAGTGGTTCCAAGACGTTGTCTAGAGAAGCTGCAACTCAATGCACCAACCTAGGCACTGCTTGCTTCGTGTCCTAAGACCCTCAGGAAGTACTCCAGATCTCCAAGGCTAAAGAAGCAGCTAGAAGTTCAGAGTGCCTTTAAAAGCAGGTTCTAAATGTCCTGAAAAGTTCAGGAGAATCCAGTCAGGGCTATCCTGACCCCTTACCTCTTCCTACATCCTCATGGACTTAGAATCCTACTCTATTAAGGGTTAAACACAATCACTTCCTGTGTTTGCTCTTCCTCCTCCAACATCTCTGCCCATCCTTAATTTTCAGTCTCTGCTTAAAACCCCTCCCACACAGCTCTCCTGTTATATTAAACTGAAATCAGACCACCTAAATCTTCCATCTGCTATTGTACAAAATAAATCTAAGTGTCTTTGTATGGGAGTGCTACCAGACCCATCACTAAGTGATGGAGAATAAGACAAATGCCCTTAATGAAATCTCAGACTAAGCAAAATATCATTAGCAAAGTAACATTAGATTCACAGCTTGCAGTATCAATTATAAACATAGCTACAAACATAGATAAAGCACTCTCTTCAAAGTTCTTTTCAACTTACCCTGTGGCTCTGGTTGACTATCAGTCTTAGCCTTAGATGAAGTTTGCCACCACTTTGGGCTGCATCCCCCAACAATCTTGAATCCTGGGAAGACCCAGGCCAGTTCCCACAGATTAACACCCCGAGACAAAAAAACGATGAACTCAGTCCTTCCTCTCATTAGTCCACAGCCCTCATTGCACATAGGAATCATCTATGATGCTTTTTAAAAAACCCTCATGCTAGGGTCCCACCCAAGACCATTTGAAACAGAATTTGGGGTTGAAGGGAAGGGAGTATCGGTAGCTTTCTAACTCTTCACATAATTCTAATGTGCAGCCAGAATTGAGAATTGTTATATTTAAATCAGTGGTTCTCAGACATTAAGATGCATAACAATCACCTCTGAGATGGAACCTATAGCTCCCAAATCCCAGAGAATCTGATTCCTTGAGGTTGGGGTAGAAACCAAAGACCTGCATCCTTACCAAGGCTCAGATGTTTCTGAACAAGGCAGTTCTTTTACCTTAAGAAACTGTGCCCTAGGTTTTAGATCACTGGTTCTTAAAATATGGTCCCTAAACCATTAGCATTAGCATCAGCATCACCTAGATCTCTTGGTCCTCCACCCCAGACATACCAAAATGAAATAGTGAGCAATCAGTGTTTTAACAGTCTTCCAGGCAATGCTAATGCACACTCAAGCAGGAAAGGCTTTGACCCAGATTACTGAGTTTGTCAAATAGAGAGGAAAGGAACCCAGTGAAGTAAAGAGGTCTCATTGGCACACCCAGGGTTTTGCATCATGTCTTACAGGAAGAGTAGCCTTTGGAAGCAACCTAAACATTTTTGAGTACCTGTCAAAAAGCTATTCTAAGCCAAACCCACTAAATGGTAAATTTGCCACCAAAATAGAACCAAATTTTGTTAGAGTGATCAAGACATGACTAAGATTAAAACTAAAGGACAACAAAACAATTACTAACCTCAAAACAATAATGGCAAACCCTCTGGATGATTTTCCTGAAAATCAGGAAAACCTTCTCCTCCTCAGAAATCCCAGTGAAGTCACGATCTCAAAAACATTCATAGAGCCTTGTGCTGGTCATGAGGCATTTTCACATTCTATGTTTGGTATTATCCACTACCTTCCAATGTAGAAATTATCAGCCTCATTATAGATGAAAATACTGGCTCTTAAAAAACTCTTTAAAAGCTTCATAATGTATAAACTTATCAAATCACTATGTTGAACATCTGAAACTAAAAAAAAAAAAAGTTAAATAATTGATATGGTTACCTAGCTAGTTAGAGAGAGAACCAGAACTTGAATCCACATTTTAGATGCCAAATCCAGAGCCCCCTTCTCCACCCTGTACTGATTCCTATGATCTACTCTGGATCCTTGCCCCAGAGCAGATGACTAGGAGGGTGCCTGGAGCAGTTCTAGGTGAACTCTACATCAAAGTCCTCAAAAGAAGCACAGGCTTGGGGTCGATGATGGAGATGGATGGCAAGGGCAGGAGTGATTATGGCCTACTTTTCTAAAAAGATATCCTGACATGATTAGAATAAATATTCTTAATTATATCCATCATTACACTGTCACAGATAATATGTCATTCATATTTAATGCCAGAAATTTGTTATTAATTTCTATTCTTAGTTGTAGTTTTACCTTGTCAATTTTGTCTGTGGCCTAATATTAGATTAATTTCTATTCGAGAACTACAAGCAAGTTGGTGGGAGGGGAAGTCTCAGAAGCCTGGTCAGGGGGGCGCCTGGGTGGCTCAGTAGTTAAGTGTCTGTCTTCGGCTCAAGGCATGATCCCAGGGTCCTCGAATCGAGACCCGCATCAGGCTCCCTGCTCCACTGGGAGCCTGTTTCTTCCTCTTCCACTTCCCCTGCTTGTGTTCCCTCTCTCGCCGGCTGTCTCTCTCTCTGTCAAATGAATAAATAAAATCTTAAAAAAAAAAAAAGAAGCCTGCTCAGGGACAAGAGGAGTCCAACCTCAGATTTAGTATTTGCTTCAGATAATCCTTATGTAGATAAGTGCATATTAAGAACACATATCCAAGAAATCTTTAATACTTCTATGAAACCCTCCATTTATAATTTAGTTTCTAAGCTTTCTGCACAGAAAACATGTCAACACCAGATATAGAACACCACGTATGTATTATACTACCATTTGCATCAGAAATAGATAAAAATAAAAATATATATTTGTGTTTACTTGTATATACATAAAGGAGCCCTGGAAAGATGCATAAGAAACTGATATTCCTTGTTTACTGATTATGACGCTGGGAAAAGAAGGCTGAATACATGGAGCCCAGGGTAGAGGGAGACTTCATTGTATAAGTTTTTATATATTTTTATTTTGAAACATGTTAGTGTTAAACACATTCACATACATTTTTAAAGAATCACTGAGTTATTTTTAAAATTGAAAGCTATGTTATACCCTGAGGTTTTGTACCAAATAAAATTCCATATGAACTTAGGAATTAAGATTTTATTAGGCTAACTATAAGGGACATCTAAATTAGTCAAGCCCTAATTAAGAAATCCTAGGACATACCTAAACTTTATAAATTTCTTTTGATAAATCCCTTTTATAAATCTTTATCAAATCATGTTTTATACTTCCAACAAGACTAAACTTCCTTAAATCATTAAACTTTCCTCAGGGTTCATAATCATAGATTTTGAATTTCCTAGGAAGGATAATCCCAATTTTTTGCCATTTTATTAAAAGATATTCATTCCAAATAATAATGTTATATTTTAGCAATAGTTTTCATAAAAATACATACAGAAAACAGGAAAAAATTCTTTTTCAGGATATATGTCCTTTATTAAGTTCTAAAAATGCACTTATTTTTATCATAGGTTCTTTTTCCAGACTTTAGAATCATTTTAAATTATTGCTTAATCATCTCTCATTTCTCCACTTAAAATGGAGAAACAGGGGTGTCTGGGTGACTCAGTTGGTTAAGCAGTTAAGCGTCTGCCTTCAGCTCAGGTCATGACCCCAGAGTCCTGTGATCCAGTCCCACATCAGGCCCCCTGCTCAGCAGGGAGTCTGCTTCTCCCTCTTTCTTTACCCCCTCTATCCCCCACTCATGCTCTCTCTCTTTCTCTCTCTCTCAAATAAATAAAGTCTTTAGAAATAAATAAATGAATGAACAAATAAATAAATAAAATGGAGAGACATAAATTAGTATCCTGGTCTCACAAGTCAAACTCCATTTCAAACAAATTGAATATTGAGTGAACAGGAAAAAGTTCAACATTAGGCACCATATCAGCACATAAACTGGAAAGGTAAACAAGGGCCAGTCATTCGGTGCCAGGAGTTGAAGTCTAATCCTTCAGCTGATATGAAGTCATTGAAGAATTTTAAGTAGGGAATAAAATGATAAATGATATATTTAGAAAGATCCCTTGGTTATAATAGATAATACGTGGATAATAGAATGGGGACAAGCAATCCCAACAGTTTATCAGAGAGTTCAGATAAGAGTGTGAATTAAGGAAGGGCCACGGGAATGACAAGGAAGGGACAGATGTAAGAGATTATCAGGAGGCAGGGCTAGCAAGAATCACTGATCAATCTGGACATGGGAAGTACTTTAACCACCCCACTTCTGATAAGGGTAATGGAGTGGATGCCTATGAGAAGGGGGGATAAAAGGAGCAGATTTGGGGATGGATAAGATGAAGAAATATATTTTTTGTTTTATTAATGCCACTTTTGAGATACTTGCTCTGATGTAAATGTCTGGTAAGTACGCCAGATCTGTCTACACAGACCTGGAATGAGAGAAAGGGTGGGGGGGGCATTTTTAAAGCTCTTTCAGAGAAAAACATGCAGCCAAGTATCCTTTATCCAGCAAGGCTGTCATTCAGAATTGATGGAGAAATAAAGACCTTCCAGAATCGCCAGTCATTGACCAATTTCGTAACCACAAAATCAGCCCTACAGGAGATATTAAGGGGGGTTCTATAAAAGTAAAAAGGCCCCAAGAGTGATACACAACAGAAAGTCACAATCTATAGAAACAAAGACTTTACTGGCAACATGGCATCATTAAAATCATATCTCTCAATATTCAGTCTCAATGTAAATGGCCTAAATGACTCCATAAATACCACAGGGTTGCAGATTAGATAAAAGACATGACCCATCCATTTGCTGTCTACAAGAGACTCATATTGAACCTAAAGATACATTCAGACTAAAAGTAAAGGGATGGAATACCATCTTTCACACCAATGGACCTCAAAAGAAAGCTGGGGTAGCAATTCTCATATCAGACAGATTGGATTTTAAACTAAAGACTATAGTTAGAGACACAGAAGGGCAATATATTATTCTTAAAGGATGTATTAAACAAGTGGATATGACAATTATAAATATATATGCCCCCAACAGGGGAGAAGCAAGATACACAAGCCAACTCGTAACCACAATAAAGAGACATATAGATGAAAATATGTTAATAGTATGGGACCTCAACACTCCACTATCAGCAAAAGACAGATCACCTAAGCAAGAAATCAACAGAGAAACAAGAGCTTTGAATGCCATACTCGATGAGTTGGACCTCATAGATATATATACAACACTACACCCCAGAACCAAAGAATACTCATTCTATTCTAATGCCCATTAAACATTCTCAAGAATAGACCATGTTCTGGGTCACAAAACAGGTCTCAACCGATACCAAAAGACTGAAATTATTCCCTGCATATTCTCAGACCACAATGCTTTGAAATTGGAACTCAACCACAAGGAAAAATTTGGAAGAAACTCAAACACTTGGAGACTAAGAACCATCCAGCTCAGGAATGATTCGATAAACCAGGAAATCAAAAATCAATTTAAATAATTTTTGGAGACCAACGAGAATGAAAACACAACAGTCCAAAACCTATGGGATACTGCAAAGGCAGTCCTAAGGGGGAAATACATAGCCATTCAAGCCTCACTCAAAAGAATAGAAAAATCTAAAATGCAGTTTTTATATTCTCACCTCAAGAAGCTGGAACAGCAATAGAGGGACAGACCTAATCCACGCACGAGGAAGCAGTTGACCAAGATTAGAGCAGAAATCAATGAGTTAGAAACCAGGAGTACAGTAGAGCAGATCAACAGAACTAGAAGCTGGTTCATTGAGAGAATCAATAAAATTGACAGACCACTGGCAAGACTTATCCAAAAGAACAGAGAAAGGACCCAAATTAATAAAATTATGAATGAAAAACGAGAGGTCACAACCAACACCAATGAAATTGGAAGGATTATTAGAAGCTTTTATCAACAGCTTTATGCCAATAAATTAAGCAATCTGGAAGAGATGGAGGACTTCCTGGAAACCTATAAACTACCAAGACGGAAACAGGAAGAAATTGATTTTTTAAACAGACCAATTAATTATGAAGAGATTGAAACAGTGATAAACAACCTTCGAAAAAACAAAACTCCAGGACCGGATGGTTTTCCTGGGGAATTCTACCAAACATTCAAAGAAGAAATAATACCTATTCTCCTAAAGCTATTTCAAAAAATAGAAACAGAAGGAAAGCTACCAAACTCATTCTATGAGGCCAATATTCCCTTGATCCCCAAACCAGGCAAAGACTCCATCAAAAAGGAGAATTACAGACCGATTTCCCTAATGAATATGGATGCTAAAATCCTCAACAAGATCCTGGCTAATAGAATCCAACAGTACACTAAAAGGATTATCCATCACGACCAGGTGGAATTCATCCCTGGGATGCAAGGGTGGTTCAACATTTGCAAATCAATCAGTGTCATAGATTTTATCCAGAAAGAAAAATTCAAAAATCATATGATTCTCTCAACAGATGCAGAAAAAGCATTTGACAAAATACAGCATCCTTTCCTGATTAAAACCCTTCAGAGTGTAGGGATAGAGGGTACATTCCTCAATCTCATAAAAACCATCTATGAAAAGCCTACAGCAAATATCATTCTCAATGGGGAAAAGCTGGAAGCCTTTCCCTTAAGATCAGGAACACGACAAGGATGCCCACTCTCGCCACTATTATTCAACATAGTACTAGAAGTCCTTGCAACAGCAATCAGACAACGAAAAGGGATAAAAGGTATCCAAATTGGCAAAGAAGAAGTCAAAATGTCTCTCTTCGCAGATGACATGATACTCTATATGGAAAACCCAAAAGAATCCACGCCCAAACTATTAGAAGTTATAGAGCAATTCAGTAATGTGATGGGATACAAAATCAATGCTCAGAAATCAGTTGCATTTCTATACATGAATAATGAGACTGAAGAAAGAGAAATTAGGGAATCCATCCCATTTACAATAACACCAAAAACCATACGTTACCTTGGAATTAACTTAACCAGAGACGTAAAGGACCTATATTCTAGAAACTATAAAGCACTCTTGAAGACATTGAAGAAGACACAAAAAGATGGAAAAATATTCCATGCTCATGGATTGGAAGAATTAACATAGTTAAAATGTCCATGCTACCCAGAGCAATCTACACTTTCAGGGCTATCCCGATCAAAATACCGATGACATTTTTCAAAGAACTGGAACAAATAGTCCTTAAATTTGTATGGAACCAGAAAAGGCCCTGAATCTCCAAGGAACTGTTGAAAAGGAAAAACAAAGCTGGGGGCATCACAATGCCGGATTTCGAGCTGTACTACAAAGCTGTGATCACAAAGACAGCATGGTACTGGCATAAAAAAAGACACATAGACCAACAGAACAGAATAGAGACACCAGAAATGTACCCTCGGCTCTTTGGGCAACTAATCTTTGATAAAGCAGGAAAAAACATCCGGTGGGAAAAAGACAGTCTCTTCAATAAATGGTGCTGGGAAAATTGGACAGCTACATGCAAAAGAATGAAACTTGACCACTGTCTCACACCATACACAAAGATAAACTCCAAATGGACAAAAGACCTCGATGTGAGACAGGAATCCATCAAAATCCTAGAGGAGAACATAGGCAACAACCTCTACGACATCGGCCAAAGCAACCTTTTTCATGACACATCCCCAAAGGCAAGAGAAACAAAAGATAAAATGAACTTGTGGGACTTCATCAAGATAAAAAGCTTCTGCACAGCCAAGGAAACAGTCAAAAAAACTAAGAGGCAGCCCACGGAATGGGGAAGGATATTTGCAAATAATGCTACAGATAAAAGACTGGTATCCAAGATCTACAAAGAACTTCTCAAACTCAATATGCGAGAAACAAATAAACAAATCAAAAAACGGGCAGAAGATATGAACAGACACTTTTCCAATGAAGACATACAAATGGCTAACAGACACATGAAAAAATGTTCAACACCATTAGCCATCAGGGAAATTCAAATCAAAGCCACACTAAGATACCACCTTACGCCAGTTAGAATGGCAAAAATAGACAAGGCAAGAAACAACAATTGCTGGAGAGGATGTGGAGAAAGGGGATCCCTTCTACATTGTTGGTGGGAATGCACGTTGGTACAGCCACTCTGGAAAACAGTGTGGAGGTCCCTTAAAAAGTTAAAAATTGCGCTACCCTATGACCCAGCCATTGCACTACTGGGTATTTACCCCAAAGACACAGACATAGTGAAGAGAAGGGCCATATGCACTAGGAACTAGGAAGATCGGTAGGGGAAGAAACGGATAAAGAAAGGGGGGGTAATCAGAAGGGGGAATGAAGCATGAGAGACTATGGACTATGAGAAACAAACTGAGGGCTTCAGAGGGGAGGGGGGTGGGGGAATGGGATAGGCTGGTGATGGGTAGTAAGGAGGGCACATATTGCATGGTGCACTGCGTGTTACACACAACTAATGAATCATCGAACTTTACATCCAAAACCAGGGATGTACTGTATGGTGACTAACATAATATAATAAAAAAACATTAAAAAAAAAAAGGAAGAAAAAGAAAAGGGGCAAGAAATGCAGGGGCATGCAGGTGAGGAGCCCTGGCAGGAAGCATCCTGTGATACCACTCTCCTTTTCCCACTGGCTATGATTATCTTTGAAGCATGTTTCATTTCACAAATATCTATCTAGCAAATCTCATTCTCTCTGGACATTATGAGTGCAATCTATTTTGTATTCATGCTATCTTCTTTTTAATGTCCTCAGATTCCTGCCGAGTATTCTGAACGAGGAGAAGTTCAACAAATACGTGTGCTCTGGACCAACTCTTTATAAGAATAAGTTGTCATGAAAACTGAGACTATATGCCTCATCTACCTAAACCTCTGGTATGGCAAACGTCTAGATATGCAGGTGATCCTAGACTTAGGGAGGCAACAGACACCTTAGAGTCTATCCTCATCATCTACCTATTTTCCACCAGTTAAAGTGGAACACTTAACTTTTTACTGCTCCTTTCTGGAATATCTTCCCTTAAAGAGTTAATAAAGCCAGAATACCAGCAATAGAAAAATAGTGAAACAAATTATGATACCTGTATTACGGACCATTACACAGCCATATAAAATAATAGTTTTAAAAACTATCCAGAAATATGGGAAAATAGCTCAACAGCACTCATCACCAGGGAAATGCAAATCAAAACTACAAAGAGATATCATCTCACACCTGTCAGAATGGCTAAAATTAAAAACACAAGAAACAACAAGTGTTGGTGAGCATGTGGAGAAAATGGAACCCTTGTACACTATTAGTGGGAATGCAAACTGGTACGGCCACTGCAGAAAAGAGCATGGAGATTCCTCAAAAAGTTAAAAATAAAACTACCCTATCATCCAATAATTGTACTACCGGGTATTAACCCAAAAAATACAAAAACACTAATGCAAAGGGATACATGCACCCCTATGTTTATTGCAACATTATTTACAATAGTCAAATTATGGAAGCAGCCCAAGTGTTCACTGACAGATGAATAAAGAAGAGAGGGTATATTTATACAATGGAGTATTATTCAGCCATAAAAATGAATTAAGTCTTGCCATTTGCAACAACATGTTTAGATCTAAAGTGTTTAATGCTAAGTGAAATAAGTCAGTCAGAGAAAGACAAATACCATGTGATTTCACTCATATCAGGAATTTAAGAAACAAAACAAAGAAAAAAAGAGACAATCCAAAAAACAGACTCTTAACTGTAGAGAACAAACTGATGGTCACCAAAGGTGAGGTAGGTGGGGGAATGGGTGAAATAAGTGATGGGGATTAAAGAGTACATTTATGAGGAGCACTGAGTAATGTTTAGAATTGTTGAATCACTAGATTGTACACCTGAAACTAATATAACCTTGTATGTTAATGATACTGGAATTAAAATTTTAAAACTCAGTAAGAAATGAAAAAAGAAATAAATATGGGGAAATAGAGTATATCGTCACAAAAGACAATACTAAATTTTATCTCTATCATGATTACAGTTACATAAAAAGGTCAAATGCATTTGGACTAGGACTGGAAGGGAATGAGAAAAATGAGTGTTTTCTTATTTGGAATTCTGGGTGTTTTCTCCCATTAAGAGATTTCCATTAATGTTATGATTATTATATCATCTATATAAATATATAGTTGACATATGATCATTTTAATTTGTATGGTTATTCTACTATTCATAACAAGTTCGTAGAGCTAAATAATAATATAACAGCTGTTCAATTATCTTGTAAGCAATAAGATGCTATAAAGCAACCAAGGCTGCTCTTCTAAAATGTTTGCTGTATCAATATACTGTGGAAATAACAACCATATCTATCTGGCCAGATGTCAGAACACTTTGCCAGAAAGAGCACCACCTTCTACAGCAGTATATGATTATGCTTAAGAGACAAATGGGATTATTACAACTACTTCGGGAGTGGGGAAACTGAGGAACAGAAAAGAGGAACAAAAAGGAACTCAAAGGCTAACAGACAAATCAGAATTAATTTACAACTCGCTGATACTTGACTAACAATCTAAATATATTTCAGATTTCTATATCAACTATTCTTAGCTTTTAATACACAGCATAATTTGTCTAAGTAAAAGGAACACTGTATTATCTTGATTCCTTGATTTCATATCTTATAACATGCCCCTTCTATTTGCTTAGGAGATTTTTAAAAAATTCTCAGATACTCATTTATATATGACATATGACTTTCAAAGACAACACTAAATAGAATCTTTGACTTCAGGTGCTCAATTTACATGCAAAATAACAAAACTGAAATTGAAGTGCACTTATACGTATCTTCACTTATTTTCCTACTCAATAGAATAATGACTCCTTTGGTAAGCTAATTCTGATACTGTTATGACTACAGGTTACCAAGCTTTATAAAATGACCAAAAAAAAGAATAAGGTACTAATAAGAATCTGTTCAACACCCAATACAATTCTAAGCCAGAGCTCTTTTGCATTACTTGGTCTATTGATTTTGGATTCAAAGAAATGAAAACCAAAGGAGTACTGCTAATCTAACTTAGAAGCAGCACACTGTCATTTAAAAATAAAATTATTCTGACTAGCATTCAGCTCATTCTAACCTTGTCATTTCATGTATGGAAAACAGTCAACCACAAGATTCGTTCCGTAAACATACAGGTAACGAGAGCTCTGAAAATTCAGAAGGTGACAGTTTCTTTGACCATTTCCTAAACTCTAAATAGTTACAGACTTAAGAATGAAAGACATCTTATTCCCTTTTGCATTACATTGACAGTATCACACTTCTGTCAATAAACATTTCGTAGACTCCACATCCTTCTTTTTTTCCTGTAAGAGTCTAAGTCTTGAGAAATTCTGAAGAGGGGTATGTTTTTTAGCAAAGTATTTGAAAATGTTTGGAAATACCATTTACCAATAACTTTCTGAACAATCTGCAAATTCAAGGGCCCAAATTCCAGTCATTTCTTGATCAAAGCCACAATAATAAATCTTGTTTTATCCTTTTCTAACATAGTACTGCAGGTAAATTCCATTTTACCCATTAGATGAGAAGCACACACTGGTAACTTCCAGTCTATATGTAGGCCACCAACCTGTTTTGGTTGGCTCACACAAAGTTTTTTAAGAATTAAGCCAACATATAAAAACCAGTTAAATTCACATAGAAGTCCAGATATCCAGTTTCTCTTGAAAGAACGGAAACTCAGGCAACCCTAGACCTGCATTCCTATGTGGCAAAAGGTCAGCTGATGTGGAAAAGTGGCTGCCTCCTTTACACAGGTGTGAATCTCCAGTTGACCATGGTCCCAGCTAACTGACTCCCAAATCCTACTGTGTCCCTGACACCAGATCCCTGTTAAACCCAGCTCACTTCATATAATTATGCTACCTACCTGGCTTTTGTAGGCATTTGAATTTCTGACCTCTTCTGATAAAAAGTTTTTCTCTTCTGTGTCATTAGCATATACTGAACATCCACTGAATAAAAGGCTCTTTGGGAAAGTAGTGAGGAATAGCAGGTTACAAGTCCCTGACCTCAGGGAACTTAAACTCTAGTTACAGGGAATGAAATGCACACAGAGTGATAGTGAAGGTACTTAGCATTGAATCCCATATAATGGTCTAAAGCAGAGTTGTTCAATAGAATTATAATGTAAGCCATATATATAATTTTACGTTTCTAGTAGCCACATTGAAAAGTTTTTTAAGGTGAAGTTAACGTAATAATATATTTTATATGAACCCATATAACCAAAATCTTATCATTTCAACATAGAATCAATATAAAAAATTACTAATGAGCTATTTACACCCTGTTTTTATACTAAGTCTTTGAATCCAGTATGTAATTTATATTTAACAGCAAATCTCAGTTTGGACTAGCTACATTTCAAGTGCTCAACAGTCACATGTGGCTAGTCGCTTCTATACTGGACAGCACAGATCTGAAGTAACAATAAGGAGCCCAGAGAGAGCAGCAACTCATTTGACTGGAGAGATCAAGGAAGGCTTCATGGTAAGTGTACCATTGGAAAATAAATAAGATGCTGATCAGTGGAGATGGGAGAGGTTGGAAAACTTTTTTTAAAAAGGGGGAAAGCAGGGGCGCCTGGCTGGCACAGCGGTTAAGCGTCTGCCTTCGGCTCAGGGCGTGATCCCGGTGTTGTGGGATCGAGCCCCACATCAGGCTCCTCCGCTATGAGCCTGCTTCTTCCTCTCCCACTCCCCCTGCTTGTGTTCCCTCTCTCACTGGCTGTCTCTATCTCTGTCGAATAAATAAATAAAAAATCTTTAAAAAAAAAAAAGGGGGGGGGAAAGCAAAACAAAAACAAAGTGACATATCTACTTGGGGAATTAGAAGAACTTGGACACAAGGAGACAAAAGACAAGCGGAAAGCAGAGGGAGGAAAGGGATGTTTAAACAATTTTATCAAGGATATTGACTGTTCTGCTAAGAAGGTAAGATTTTATTCTCTCAGTAATGGAGAGTCATTGAGACATTTGGAGCAGGAAAGTAGTTTCTCAAACATACATTTTGGGATGAAGAGTATACAACACTGGACTAATGTAACTCAAGTCAAATTAGTCAGAGTTCATGCAGATAGGGTTAGAATACAAGGGTGGAAGTTCCAGAAGGCTGATAACAGCTTAATACAAAGAAAAATTTTCTAAATTGTCAGAATTGCCCAAAGAACTATGTGCTGCTCTAGGAGGTTGTAAATTCAACTTTGGGGATGTAGAAGCAGATGCTAGATAGCAATTCTTCAGGAATCAGGCAAAGTAGAAGAGCTTTTGTGTCCCCTGTAATACACAGATAGCACTCCTATGCTCAATTCCCTTTGAGTGAACTATATAACTTCATGCCTTTCTCTCCCATTCAACACAGCATATTGGAATGCAAGGGAGAGAGAGTGCTATTATTACTGAGATAACCTTGAGTCTGTTCTAATTTATTTTTTAAAAGAAAATAAATCACTCTCAACCTTTGTTACTTTATTATTGAGGGGGGGTAGATGAAGAACATTCTATTCTCTTGGCAACTGGTATGGGAATTCCTGTTAGCGAGAGAATTGCCTTTGTAGGAAAAATGCTTCTCCAATAACACCACTAGGGGTTGGTGAGTCCTGCAGGGCAGGAATGTCAACTGAGGCCAAGGATTCAGAGGAGAGCATGAAACTACATGGCATGGGACAGAGAGAACAACCCGTCTGCTCTTAAACGGGAAGGAGTGAAAGAAAAGAAAGTCAGGGTAGGGAGAAAAGACTGGGGATCTAGCAAAATTGTTGGGAGACTGAATTCCTCGGATAGTCAGTCCAGTTACAAACTCAGGAAATGCTTAGTATGAGCGGATCTGGGGTGGTAAACTAGTGGAGGCACTGAATTTTGCATCCAGGTGGGCAAAAAACAAAACAGAAAACACTTGCAGACGCAAAATGCTAAACCAGAAGAAGCCTCAAAAAAATGAGCTCTTAGAAATGTAAAGAAATTATGGGGACCACTGTGGACCGGGATTCAAGTCACATTAACTGAGAATTGCAGTGGCATGGAGACACTACTGAGCATCTTAGTAACATTACATTAGTCCAGACTGCTTGTAGGAGAGCTCACATCTGTCTCCACACATAGGGACATCAGATGACCATGATTCAAAATAGCCATTAGAAAGGGTACTCAGCCTCTCTCTCTCCCCCTCTCCCCTCCCCCTCCCCTCCTCTCCCCTCCTCACCCTCCAAGTGAAATGACACACATACATTTGTGTGTCCTAGGAACTGTGCTATGGCTAAAGGCACACAAATCAAAATGTCTAACTAATTAGGTTGCCCTGTAATACAAGGCAAGCTGTGACAAGCACTATAATAAAGGTAATAAAGTACTCAGGTAGTATTAACCTGAGGGTAGGGACGGGTCTCATTCATCCCTGTATCCTCAGCATCTCACCCTGTGTCTAGCACGAAAGCAATGCTCAATAAATAACTGGAGAAGAAACAAATGATTAATAAGCAAAAGGTGAGCAGAACTAGGAAAGGCTTTGGAGAAAGGCTTGGTAATATAGGTGAGATTTCAGGAGGGTCTGAAAAAGAAATAAGATGTTTAAGTCAAAGAGAATAAAAGGAATCAGGGAAATGGAGAGGAAGCAGGGAAGGGACAGGTAGGCTTGTTACACGTACTATGGCCCTGATACCTAGAATTTCCAAATATGAAAAAGAATCATTGTCAACCTTGTAGACCAAGAGTGAAAGTGAAAAGCCCTTGTCAAGCTCTGGGTCCAGGAGAAACTCCAAAGGCAAGAGATAGAGCCTCAGACTTGCCTAAGGTCTGGACTTACTCAAGAGTCAAAAACGTGGGGCGCCTGGGTGGCTCAACCGTTAAACCTCTGCCTTCGGCTCAGGTCATGATCCCAGGGTCCTGGGATTGAGCCCCGCATCGGGCTCTCTGCTCGGTGGGAAGCCTGCTTCTCCTCTCACACTCCCCTTGCTTGTGTGTTCCCTCTCTTGCTGTCTCTCTCTGTCAAATAAATAAAAATCTTTAAAAAAAAAAAAAAAGAGTCAAAAACGTGCTAATCAGAGGAACTCTCTCATTCTAGGCTGAAGCCCACCTAAACTAAATGAAATGCTCTCAAGGTTCCACACTTTCTCTTGGCTCAGGACCTTGCAATGAACTGTTTTTTCCTTTTTCAGATTCCTCAACTCGTCCACCCCCTTCTGCCTTCCCCCACCCCACCTGCCTAACTCCTTGTCATAAATGACTTGGTTTACATACAATCTGGAAAGCTTTCCTTGCCCCTCACCACTAAAAATCTGGGGTAAAGACCCACCCACTCATATTTCTATAGCAATCTACACTCACTCTCACACTGCAATTGCAATTGCCTATTTATTTGGGTAGCTTCCCCCATCACACTGTGAGCTCCTCGAGGAAGGCATTATATATTATTTATTGTTAGAGGCTTCATAAATTAACAACTGGGAAAAAATTGAAATTCCCCCAAATTACAAACTATACAGATTGAAATGATACCATATATGACATTTGGGCAAACTTTTTAACCCAGTTCTGGTTGAGGCCATTTAAAAATTAATGAGTAACGTATCACTCAAATACAGTTTCCATTTGGGCATGGGTTAAAAGCTCTAATGTGCCTCATCTTCTCCATTCAAATACAAAAGGCCAATGGGATCTCAATTCCAACCCCTTAAGAAAGTTCACAGTTTCCTTTCATTTCTTAAAAAAAAAAAAAAAAAAAAAGCAAAGATTTTTCACCTATCAGGTTGCCAGAAAAAGAAAAGTTTAATTAAATACATTGTTAGGATGTGAGGAAACGGGCAACCTAATACACTGTTGTTGGAAAGGTAAGTAACTATGAAAAGGCAGACTGTCATTTGCACACCTCACAAATTTGTCAAGATATACTCCAAGCATGTAAAATTCGATGTACAAGGTTGCTCAGTGTTGCATTTTGGGGGGTTATTTTTTTATTGTAGTAAAAAACACATAACATAAAATTTACTACCTAAAGCATTTTTAAGTATGTAATTCCGTGGCATGAAGTACATTCACGCTGTTGTATAACCACCACCACTGTCTATTTCCAGAAATTTTTCACTTTCCCAAATATAAACCCTACACCCATCAAAAAAATAACCCCCCTTCTCCCCCTCTTCCCAGCCCCTAGGAGCCATTATTCTACTTTCTGTCTTGATGAATTTGCCTATCCTAGGTAGCTCATTTAAGTGGAATCATACAATATTTGTCCTTTTGTGTCTAGCTTATTTCACTTAGGATAATGATTTTAAGGTCCATTCACCTAGTAGCATGTATCAGAATTTCCCTTTTTTTTTTTAAGGCTAAATAATTATTCCACTGTATGTGCATAGCACATTTTGTTTATCCATTCACGTATTTATGGAGATTTGGGTTGGTTACACCTTTGGCTATTGTGAATAATGCTCCCATGAACATCGGTATACAGGTATTTGAGGCCTTGCTTTCAATTGTTTTGGGTATATACCTAGAAGTAGAATTTCTGGATCATATAGAAATTCTATCTTTAACTTGTTAAGGAACTCCAAATTCTTCTACACAGCAACTGCACTATTTTACACTCCCACCAGCACTGCATTTTTACAAGAACAAGAGATTGGAAGCAACTTAAACACTTATCAATAGTCAACTGATTAAATAATTTAAGGTGCATCCTTACAATGGAATACTACGCAATCCATAAAAACAGAATAGGAACTACTTTTTTGTATGAATAAGGAAAGAGTTGGGGCGCCTGGGTGGCTCAGTCGGTTAAGCATCTGCCTTCAGCTCAAGTCATGATCCCGGAATCCCAGGACCAAGCACTGCATCGGGCTCCCTGCTCAGCGTGGAATCTGCTTCTCCCACTCCCTCTGCCATTGTCCCCCACCTTGTGCTCTCTGGCTCTATCTCTCTGTGAAATAAATAAATAAAATCTTCAAAAAAAAAAAAAGGAAAGAGTTCTACATGTATTAACTGAAAGAGCAAAATGCAGAACACTGGGTATGTTGCGCTACTATTTATGTAAAAGAGAAGAAAAATATTTATATATATAAATTTGCTTGGAAAAAATATAAAATATCTCTGGAAAGCTACAGAAGAATTATCACAGTTTTTACTTCATGAAAGAGGAACTAAGTGATGGGACGTCCAAAGAATACAAGGAGTTTTCATTGTATGTGCTTTTATACTTCTTGAATGTGAAATATATGATTACATGATCTACTTGACTATTAAATTTTAAAAATAAACCAAATGTATTAGATTTTGTGAACAAAACACATTTGACCCTTGTTCTCACTGCAAGTCCACACTGCCACCCTTAAAAGAGGAGAAAAGAGTGTCTCTCCTGTTGCATGCAGTACTACATGCATTTCTCAGAAAAGTGGATTCACATTTTTATTGTATATCTCTTCCCCTCATTTTCCCTATTTTCTAAAACAAGATTTGAGCCCCAACTTTAACCTGCTTCCTCAAGATGCTTTCTCTTTACCTCCCATAGGGAAGGAATAGCGTCAAAATTATATTGTGAAAGCCAGGGCCCCACTCCAAGCTTCTGGTAATAACTTTCCTCAAAAGAGTAAAGACACAGAGTGAATATGACAATCAAACACATGGAAAATAAGGATCTCTCCTAATTTGGTAAAATCACAGCATTAAAGTAAGAGCTTGATAAAATATAAAAGTGAATCCGTCATTCTATCTTTGAAATGCTTTACTATCTATATATGTCTGTGACCCCAACGTCTTTCTAGCAGTCCTGATTGGAAAATGAGGATAATATCTTTTTCATTATCTTTGAGTAATCCCAGAAAAGCATAATAGCTCATCACTATAGGGAAGATCATAACAATGGCAGAAAGAACAAAATACCAAATGCTTCTCTTTCCATTCTTTAACACCAACTAGTTCAACAAATATATATATATATATTTTTTTAAACGGTTATTCCCAGCATTCTATTTAAGTTAATGCAGCGATATCCCCAATTTGCACTCCTAATTAACTACTCTTAGTCCTTGGGGACTACAGTCCTCAATTAGTTATAGGCTTTTAGTCATTTGCCTCTTTGCATCTTGCTTGAAAATCTACAGTTGATAATCACAAGATTCCAGCTGAGGTAAAATATTGTCAGTATTTTTAAGCACCATTTGGCCAAAAACATTGCGTGGGAACACACACACATACACACACACACACACACACACACACACACACGCTGATGAGTCATAGGCAGATTGTAGCATGTTATTTTGAGACTTCCCTGCCCACCATAACACTGCCACACATCTGGCCCATCTTCAAAATGGTGACTCGCTAGAGCAGTGTTCATGCTACTCTCCAAGGCCGGGAGACACCAATGCAAGAGGAGTATAGAATTTCCAGCCCCCTACTTGCAGAGTTCACACAAGAAACATGAAAGAAAATATTTATATAAAACCCAATGT